>NW_024080939.1:0-160000 GCF_003009895.1 Hyaena hyaena
ACTCTTGAATGCTGACAAAAACTGAGGACTGATGGATGTGGGGGGGAGGGGGGGATGGGCATGAAGGAGGGCACTTTGGGGATGAGCACTGAGTGTTATGTAGAAACTAATTTGACAATAAACTATTTGTAAAAAAAAAAAAATCATCAAAATTGTTGACAGAATTTCAAGGAAAAATGGACAAGTAAACCATGTTATAAGGTTTTTAATATCTCCCTTTCACAACGGAAAGCCAAGTGGACAAAAAATTATTAACAACATAGAAGAATTGAGAAATAAAATGAACTGGAGTGGAGGCGCAGTAAGTCTCAATAAATATTTGTAAAGCGTGTTATTAGCAGGCCATATTTTCAGACTATAATTAATTGGTTAATCCAGAAACAATGACTAACATTTAAAATTATATAGACCTAAGTTCACGACAAAAATCCTACTTATTAAAGCATGTATCATATTGCTCAAACTGTTGTCTACAGAATTTGTACTCTGAGAAGCACATATGAGAACAAGAAAGAATGTGAATGAAACTGTGTGCCCAACACACAAAGAAAGGGACACCATAAAAAAAAACTAGTAGACAAAATAAAGAAACACTCAAAGGAAGGAAATAAACAGATAAGACCAAAAGAAGCAAATATCAACAATAATTTGCCTTTAAATTTGTGTATATGAGTGATCATTATTGATATATCTGATTTTTTTATTCCATCTGATATATCTTTTCTTATATTATTATGTACTTTTTAACTTTCTTCTTTCTCTTTTTCTTCCACCCATCATTTTCTTTCCCCTCTATCATTATGGAAAATTTTCTCCACTTTTGCTTGGGAACAACCAGAATTTGATTCTTTGAAAAGACTAAACTTAGAATAAATTTAGGCTAGGCTTATCGATCAATAAGACAAATTGCAAAAGGAAAGAATATTAAAAGTGAAAAAGTGGAAGAAGTTTACAAAGAAAGCTATACTAGAATATGACTTGGCCCTTTAAGAAGATTCTGCACTTTTTGGGGCACCTGGGTGGCTCAGTCGGTTAATCCTCCGACTTTGGTTCAGGTCATGATCTCACGGTTCGTGGGTTCGAGCCCCACATCAGGCTCTGTGTTGACAGCCAGTTCAGAGCCTGGAGCCTGCTTCAGATTCTGGGTCTCCCACTCTCTCTGACCCTCTCCTGCTCACGCTTTCTCTCTCTCTGTCTCTCAGAAATAAATTAAAAAAAAAAAAAACATTAAAAAAAAAGATGATTCTGCACTTTTTAAAATTTCAGTTCGTTCTGTAGCTTGAAACAGTACATTGGAAGGACTTCGTAAACAAAAAAGACCCCGTGTTTCTCTTGTTGTTGCTTCACAATGCTACTGCCATAGCATTACACTGGTATTGCTGTCATATCTGTGTGAAGAATGTAAAGGGTCCATGCTAACATGTTAACCTGCCTCAAGTTGTATAAATGCTGGCAGAAGACACGAGATTCCTGGGTCATAGAATAAAGACGTTATTACTCACAGCATAGCAGGCGGGATGAGCTTCGTGTTCATGTCAGTTACACTCGTCCCCCAAATCCCAAGGGGGCAATGAGAACACAGAGTCAGAAAGATGCTGTATACACATTGTGACGCATCACAGCAGAGGAATTCAGACTAAGGAAACCCTATTAATTTGTAACAGGATGCTAGAAAACCTATTTGCATCTTGGCCCAGAAGAAGACATTATCTTTCTTATACAGACAAACAGATCTTCCCTCTTCACCCCGGAGGAAGAAACCATTTCCATCTTCTATATGGACATCTTTGAAAAGATAGTCTGGAACAAAAAACAGTGACTCCATTCACAAAATATACAGAAATATGAGAGACTTAATAGAGGGTTGTCTCTCAAAATTTAGATCTCCTGCTACCACTGTTACTCTTGCCATAAAATATAAACAAATGATTAATATATAATTATAATTCATAATTTTCCCTAGGCCTTTTTCACATCCCCCTGGGATGTCCTGAATATAGGGAACAGTATTTATAAAACTTGCCATTCCTCTTCAAGCAATATCCCTTATTGGGTGGTGGGGGGAGGGGAGCAAAAATAAAACAATTAAATAAACCAACACAAGCTTAGTTCTCCATAGAGCTAATCACAACATGTAAGCACCTGGGTAAACGTTTAGTATTTATTGCCTCTGAAATCCCCGAAATGATATCACTGTATATGTTTATGTAATAGAATGTTCTGGCTAACATTTCTGCAGTAGGAAAATAGTACGGGTAAGTTCACATTTCCATCTGAGGTCTACTTTTGCAAATCCTCATGCAGCTGATGAGATGTGGAGTAAGAAATGTTGTTACCAGCATGTGAGGAATTTTTCTTAAAGTTCATTACTATTCTAATGTGCTGATATATTCCTGAAATGTGCCATACTTTCCATAACTGCTAATGCTGGACTTCTTTCTTGCTAGTCTCAATACCTATACTCTTGAGCATTTTTGACTACCAACTACCCGTTTCTTAGGGAACATTGAATTGTCATGTATTTCCCAACACATAAAAGTCAAAGTTAGAAGGTAAGTTATCATGAAAGGTCATAATTGCTGGGACTTTTGCTTCAAAAGAGTGCTGAACTCTCCTGTGTTTCTACAAGTATCACACAGAAGACTAAATTTGAGGAATTAATAATTTCTATTCAAGAACTCACTAACCTGAGAATATTAAGCACTGAATGGCCTCATTATTTTATATCTTCTTACTCCAATTAGCGCGATTTCCTATATTTTGTGTATATTATGTGTAGGAATTTTGCTTCTATGCCCCACTGTCTCCAGAAATGGCTTTTATTCAAAAGTGCCAATCCATTTTGAAATATTGTGTCTATACAGACCTCTCATCATTAAATTTTAGTTATTTATATCTTTTAGAGAGAGATTAAGAATGAGCAGGGGAGGGACAGGGAGAGAGAGAGAGAGAGAGAGAGAGAGAGGCAGAATTCCCAGAAGAGCCTGATGTGGAGCTCAAACTCATGAACTCTGCGACCATGACCTGAGCTCAAACCAAGCGTCAGAGACTTAACCGACGGAGACACCCAGGCCCCCCTAGACCTCTCTCTCATCTTGAAATTGAAATTGAGTAAACTGATATTTGATACTCTGTATTTTTTTATTTTTAATTTTTTTTTTACTTATTTTTTTTGGAGAGAGAGTAAGCAGGGGGAGGGGCAGAGAGAGAGGGGGCCAGAGGATCCAAAGAGGACTCTGACCTGACAGCAGAGAGCCAGATGTATGGGCTGGGTCTCACAAACCACAAAATGATGATCTGAACTGGAGTCAGACCCTCAACTGACTGAGCGACCCAGCTTCCCCTGATACTCTTGTAGTTTTAATTCAAGGTCAATTTTTATACTAAAAGTAGTTATGACCATGACTATGTTTGAAATGGTTAATGATATTACCAAGAACACTAAGTTGGTTAATTTTATTTTAGGCCATATGTAACAGTTTTATTCATTGTATGGATTACCTCTTTCACTGACCAGTGATACAGGTTCCTCAATACCAGCTACAGAGTATGTCATTTATATGGAGCATGCTAGAAAATGTGTCCAAACCCTGCACCAGAAAAAGACATTTTCTTTATTAGAGTCAATAATTTAACTGACAAAATTTAATGAATGATATTTTTAAAAGAAACAAAGTTATGAATGATTCTATACATACATATATATGAATACGTGGGAGTAGTTTCATTTAACCTTAATCACCTGCTGAAGGGCCCCATTTCCAAACAGAATGAATTAGGGTTTCAATATGAACTTGGAGGAGGGGTTGGGATACAAATCAGTCCATAACAAAGAAGTTAACTTTGGAATTCCAGGAAGAATTTCCAATAAGGATGCAGAGTCTGAGGCAAAATAGATTCCATCTATCTACCTTCAGTGTACACCCCCAATGCAGAATTACAGGCCTCCATGAATCAAATGAAGGACCCATACTCCCATTATCTGAAGGGGAAGGCATTGACCCAAATATTTCACATCATTTTCTTTTTTAAGTTATTTATTTTTGAGAGAGACAGAGACAGTGTGAGTGGGGGAAGGGCAGAGAGAGGAAAAAGGAGAATCCCAAGCAGGCTCCACCCCATCAGCACGGAGTCCGATGTGGGGTTTGAACTCACCATGCCGTGAGATCATGACCGGAGCCAAAACTAAAAAGTCGGATGCTTAGCAGCCTGAGACAGCCAGGTTCCCCTCCGTCATTTTCTTTGAAAGTGGTTTTCAGTCTTATTTGAAGAATGTTTTTGGAAAGCACAAATTGTGTGACTTCTTTGCAGAAACACGAGCACTCAAAATGATTTTCTCCTTCACCTCTAGTTGCAAAGCCCTCACTAGGACTGTGTCGGGTGCCTCAGAAGGTCTATAATGGTGTCCCCAGTTGGCATGTTTTTCACTTACCGGGCGTCACCTCAGTGCTCTGCTGATGCTTGAACAGAAATATTTATTGTCCAGAACATTGCACTTTATATCATCCAAATACAAAGGTTTGTTGTTGTTTTGGTTTTCTTTGGTTTTCTCTGACCACTATATCCACAATTTTTCTTTGGCAACACCTCAACTTCTCAGTAGCAATTAAGTACCCTATGCTACACAAGACTGGAAAGCCCGTGACCCATAAATGTTGGGAAAGCTGTACCAGGGCATGAAGTGTCCTCAGAACTAGCGCTCCTGTGTGAACTTGAGCCCACAGATGTCCCTTAGTCTTCCAGACCAGATACCACTTCTGGCATAGCACCATGGTCAGGAGCAGAAATTTGTGTTTGAAAAGACATTTTTCTGAGGAAAACAAAAGTCTGGAAAGTCTGGAAAAGCTACTTGAGAGGTAGTTTCTGCAGTTGTTCGTTCACTGTTTCCGGCGAAGGAAGAACTGTCGACTGCTTTAGCCCTTCAAGAAATAAATCTCAACTTTCAGAGCTGGCTAACCAGGCAGCTCCCTCTGCTGAGCAATATGTTCACATGAATACATGGCCGCTGAACAACAAATCGTGGGCCGGGGGATTTACACAATAGGCAACTTGAAAGTTCTGACTGAAGAAAATTTCAAAAGGGGCCCTGTGGGAAATGAAGGACTAAGAAGGCCCCCTATTAATAAAACCACTTTCGACTCTTTATGCCTGAACATTCTAAGGTATAATGTAGGGAACGTTCTGGGGGGACCAGTCTGGGGGGCCTCTATTTATTCGATAGAACAAACTCGCCAAGGCATCTACAAATATTTGGCAGCAAAAACAACCACCAAGGATGGATGTTGTACCCAAAATATGGAGAAAGGGTCTAATTTGGAGGAAAATTAGCTATATTCCATATATATGTACATCTGTATATGTCTGCATTTGTATGTTTGTGTTTATTCTGTCTATGTGTACAATAAGATATAGGAAAATAGACTCTTTGATAGTAGAGGTAATAATATAACACTTATCTTACTAAAATGAAAGAGCTGATTGAAGGAAGATGGATAAGAAAGGTGATTTACACTGAGAAACACTGAGAAGCAGAATCAGCATGGCAGAAAACAGGGATGTAGTTGAAAACCTTGAAGATTTTCACAGAACACAGAAACTTTATCTAATAAGACCCTTTCTAGGCAAGTTATAGAAAAATGTCTGACTGGTTTAATACTAAGAAATCTCAAAGATTGTTAAATTTAGTGATTCGGCAATATCTTCAGAGACTCCTATTCTTTCCACATTTTTGTTGGGACATTATCAGCAATGTAATACAGTAATACAATACACGTAATTTAATATATTTACATAGTTCATTATGAAACGAAGTTTTTAAGGTCAGTTGAAGAGAGAGAACAATTTTAAAACCCTTAACCACAAAGTGCAACTTTGATGATCTCTGCTGGGAATTTCGTGAAAAAAATAAAAAAATAATAAAATCATATTGCAAAACTTACTCTTTATAAAAATACTAATGGCATGGTATTAGATACAGCTATACATAAGAAATCCCTTAAAGCAAATGAACAATTATTTGACTTATGTTATTTAATTAGTTCCGTTAATAATTATATGCATACGAATTTAAGTTGTTTTCATTTTTTGTGAAATAATTTTATTCCTGAAAATAGTTTTTGAGTGGAAGACTTTGTATGTCTATTCCTATAATGAACACTTCTGCGTATGGATAAATAATAAATACATATTTGAAAATTGTATAGATTTAATTACTTTTAGGCATTTTTACACTCAAAATGTCTCTATTTAAACAGTAAGTTATATGTTAACCACATAAGTAAAATTTTGAAGTTAAAGCATGAGACCCTATAGTCGATAGTCTCTGTAGAGCATCTGCACGCTATGGAAAATGAGTATAGATGGGAAAAGGTGGAGGTGTAAGCAATTAACCTGAAACAAATTTCAATCTTAAGAAGTCAAGGAGATGAGAAAGAATCAACAAAAGGAAACTGAGACTACTGAGGATAAAAACGAAGAAAGCAAACAAGTAGGGGATTGGGATGTTTGGGAAGCCAAGTGAGGAAACGGTTTCAAGAAAAATGAAGTGGTGAACTATGTCGAATGTTGCTCTCATGTCCAGAAGGATACAGGCTGCTGATTTAACACTGGATTAGCAACAGAGAGATCATAGGTGACCTCAAAAAGAGCAGTTTTGGTGAGTAAAGGCTGAGGAGCGAGCAAAGCCAAGTTGGGGTGAAACTAGGAAAGAATGGGATCAAATGAACTGGAGACAGTGAATACAGACAACTCTTAAAGGGTGTCTTGCTGGACAGGAAAGCAGAACAGTGGTAATCACTGGAGGGGCAAGTTGGATCCAGAGAGTTTTTAGACTTCATAACCATTATAACAATTAATTTTTCTTTCTTTCTTTCTTTCTTTCTTTCTTTCTTTCTTTCTTTCTTTCTTTCTTTCTTTTCTTTCTTTCTCTTTCTTTCTTTCTTTCTTTCTTTCTTTCTTTCTTTCTTTCTCTTCCTTCCTTCCATCCTTTTCTTTCTTTCTTTCTTTCTTTCTTTCTTTCTTTCTTTCTTTCTTTCTTTCTTTCTTTCTTTCTTTCTTTCTTTCTTTCTCAAAAAAAGAGAGACGTAACAGCATGTTTGGATGTTAATGGGAAAGAACCAGCAGAGAAGAAAAAAGTTGAGCAGGAAAGGGAGAGAAGAGGAAACAGGCTTAGTTGGTGAGAGGGCATGGAACTCGGTGCCCAGGGACAGGTGCTGTGACGGATGTCACCGCCAGGTCATCCCTGATACTAATAGAGAAGCCAAAGTGTGTGGGTCCACATGCAGTGGAGCAAATAGATACAGTGTTTGACAGACCTGGTCGCGTCTGATTTTTCAGCATTAGCTAGATGTGAATGGAGAAGTAGGGGGCAGAGGCCTAGGGAAATGACGCAGTATGAAAGAGAAATATTGGATCTCACTATCTCTTGTGTGGCCCATTGATCAGCAGTAGTGGCAGAACCTGAGACCCTCTTCAGCGTGCAGAATTTCAGTCCTCTCCCTCAAATGTATAAGCCAGAACCTGCCTTGTAACAAGACGATCCACATGTGTACTAAACTTTGAGAAGAACTGGTTTCTGACTGAGAGAAAATGGACTGAGAAAATAGCGCAGAATAGTGACCATAAAGTTACATTTCATGAAGTAACTATTTCTCTAGCCAATGAAGATGTGCAGGTGTGCTTATGAAATGAAGAGAAAAATGGACTTAACTATGTAGGGGTTTTGCCAGTTGGGAAGTTGAAGCAGGAGGGAGGCAGAGGAATTGAGTAATGGGAGAGGGTCATGATAATGGTCTGCCGTGGAACTGAAGGTGTATGGTCTGGAAGGTGCAGGCAGCCTAGAGTGAAAAGGAAGTGTGTCAATGGACTGTAGTTTCCAGTGGGTGAAGGGTAGCTGGAGTTGGGCAGCTGGGAGTAAGCTAGAAGACAAGAATCGCTTGAAAGGGATGGCTCAAAATTGAAGAAATTGGTTTGTTACAGACATCGATAACGGCAAGATCCAGGTCTGAGCCATGGGAGTGAGGGATTGACATGAAGTGGAGAATAAGATTTACTGAAGAAGAGGAGGTCAAGTGCATGAGAGGTCAGGATAATAGGAGGGTCGTCAATGCAGAGAATGAAATCATCAAGGACTATGACAATGATGTTGGATTGAAGGACGGTGAACCAAAAGCTAAAATCTCAAAAAGACAAATGGAGGACCCAGGAATCTACGGATAACTACAAAAAGGAGATCAATGGGCTGTATAAATTTGATGACGAGAGATTTACACCTGGTGTGTTTAGGAAGGTGGGAAGGACATGCAGAGCAAGAAAGACATCTGCCCCACCTCCAGACCAAACGACAAAAGGTGTGTAGGAGAGAAAATATCTACCCCTTAAAACAATGGGTGTGGGGTAGGAAAGAAAACCACAATCAGCCAAGAGAATGGAAGTAGATAACTAGCCCTGAATTAGTCAAGGAGGCTAATGGTGTGAAGCTGTAGGAATCTTTTCAGAAAGGTGTAGAAGATTCAGTGTCCTTTTGGGAGACACAGTGATGGGGCCTCTTTTCAGTCTGCCACGGCACTGTGACAGCTGAGTAGGGGAGTCTTATTCAGACACATGTTGCTCCAGGGATTCTTTATCCCTCCCCCCATTTAATTGAATGATAATAAGCCAAGACAATATGGCAAAAGAAGTCTATGACTTTTCACACAAGTCAGAAATGATGAGTTTGCATAAGCTGAAAACATCCATGTCGTCAGTACTCAAATGAAAGATCAGAGCATCACCAGCCTCTTTGGAGTTCTCTTTCAGTCACCAGCAGCCTCCAAAGTGAACCACTTCCATGTTTCTGGACATCTGTCGATGGAGGCAAGATGGGTTTCTGGACATCTGTCGATGGAGGCAAGATGGAGGGAAGCAAAGGGTGATCTCACCATGAGTAAACAGCTTTCTATGGCTCCCTCTCAACATATTGATTGTTACCTTAAGGTCATGGAAGAGGCCAAGATAGCCATGGAATATGGACCATCTGGAAAGCTGACGGCTTCTTTCCTGCACTGTTACAGTACTCTGTGCCCATCTCAATAATAGCATGTTGAGTACAATACTATAATTATATCTTGATCCCCTTGCTGCCTCCAGACACATATGCACACTCACGTAAGCACACACACACATGCACATGACTGAATTCTTTGAGACAACAAGTCTTATTACTATTTGTTTCATTCACATGGCTTTGTACCATGACTCTCACAAGATAGATTTTTAAAAAAATGTGACTAGAAGTCAGTATATATCTCCGCTGTCAGTCCTAAAACCAAGAAAAATCGAAGAATTTCCCAACAGAACCTTGTGTTTATATTGATCCTTGCTTCTGGTTTCATAGAACACACTTTACAAAGGTGTAGGTCAATCGTCTTGGAGAAGTCTTAAAAATGAGCTGATTCTAACCGTCTCCTCACAGCTACATTCTAGGAACTGGTTTTGCCAAGTATATAATTGTAGGAATAATATTCTACAATGAATCAGGGCCATTTTTATCTGATCTCTCACCTGAAATACTTCAATAATGTTGCAGAAGTACTAATTAAGGCTCTGCCATGCACAGCGAGCTACTTTATAATGTCTCAGGAATAGAATGAGAGCTAGAGGACATGATTGCTACATCAACATTTTATTTTGGCAGCATCCTACTGAAAAGAGAAGTGAGGCAGCCACAATTCATAATATTTGCAGATGAAGGAACAAAGTCATGGGAAGGTTAAATGGCCTTCCCATGACAATGGGAATTAAATCCAAAAGCCTTTGATTGTAGTCTACACGTGACTCTGTTTATAGCTAACATGCCTGAGATTTCACTATTCGTCATTCATCCCTTCAAGTAAGTGTCTGTCCTCTTTGAAAACCAAGCCGTCCTTCTCTCAAGATGAACAAATACCTCTTAATTTGAATATGATGGTTGTAGTAGAGGTTTGAAGGAGAACTCGTGTTGGGGGCACCGCTGGAGACCCCAAGAGACTAGAAGCAAATACGTGAAGGGTCCAGTGGCCTAAAGAAAAAGACATCAGGCTTCACAGATGTCAAGGAAATCAAATTATTCAGGCTGAAGAAAAGTCAATCCATTCATTTCATGATGTTAAAATATACACCGGTTGGCACTGTTGGCCAATAATCTGACATAGACGCGTACCTTTCTCTCTACTTCATTTATTTAGTTTATTCGGTGGATAGTCCCTGGGGACCCACCACGTGCCTAGCAATTGTCTATGTACCAGGGATCCAACAATGAAGAAAACAGAGTCCTCACTCCCAAGTTTACATTTTAACACACTCACAGCTCTGAAAAATACCTAATCTCAGCTACATGATGTATTTCACCTCCTTAGTTCTAAGCCATGTATCAAATTTGCTTATAGTTCCACCTACCTCAATGTCCAAATGCAGGTTCATTATCTCCCTTTCTCATAGCTCACCTTCCAATGCTGATGCTATTCTGCATGCTGTCACTCCCACTGGAAACCTAGAAAGCTCTCTCGGTCCCTCTCCCTGTCCCTGGAAGACTGCTTCCAGTCCCAGTGACTCTCCCTCATAATGAATTGTCTCCCTCTCCTCCATCTCCATAAGCCATCATCATTTCCTTCCTTCTGCTGAGACCACCATCGTGTCCATTGCTTATCACTCTGCCTTTCAACCACGGTGTTTACTGCTCTTCTTTTAACACCTAAAACCTTGTTATGACAAGCTTCTGAATAAAAGCTCTCAGTTAAAGTTCATAATTCATAGACATGGGCCATCTTTCCAAACTGAACTTCCCCCACCCCCCAGCCAATGGATCAATCACGTTATTCACCTCTCTGTTTTTCAAACACCGACCTTTTACTTTTGCTTCCTGATTCCAGGCTTTTTTTTGCCTTGTCTTTCATCTGCTCAGCATCTGATCAAATATCACCTCTTCAGAGAGGCCTCTGGCTATGTGATAAAATGGTTTCCCTCTGCATACCTCTGTCTCTTCCATATTATTCTCAGCATCTTCAGAAGTTATTACCATATGAAATCATCATTGTTTTCTCTATGTCTTCCTTATATCAAAGTGTAGACCTTGGTATCCCAGAACTGAAATCAGCACCCGGCACAGAGTCGATCTCTCCAGGATTACTTGCATAAGGGACATCACCCTCTGTCCAGAATGTCCCTACTCCCTTCGAGATTTTCACATTCTCAAACCATTACTTGTTTATTTTTAAGTGATACGACAAAACATTCTGCATGCCTATTTCATACTTCTCACGGTACATTGGAATTACTGGCAGACTAAGTAAACAATATATACATGTTGTCATCTCTTACCGTATCCACCTTCTAAGGAAGGTGAATCTTATTAATGTCAGTGCTTTTTCTGGTTTGGCAACAGTTGCCAATTTCATAGCCTTAAAAAATAGAAGAGAAAATGTTAGGAGCTGAAGGAACTACGTGTGAGAATGGAAATGAGGGAGAAAATAAGTTGACAGCAGTTGATAGCATTTATCAGTGATGCAACACATTCCTTTTCAGAACCTAGGAGTTGAGTGAAATCTACTCTACTTGCAAAGCCTCAGAGAGACGGGAGGGTCTCTCCTGGAGAGTGTGCTCTTCCTGGGAAATCATAGCGATCACTGGAAAGGTTTGTGCTTTCCCAATTGTGGAATCCAAGCAATTAGTGACCCTGAGTGTCACAGCAATCATAGATGACATCTGGGCAACTTTGATTCATGTAGTTTTATGCACACATATACATATAGGAAATTATCTACATAATACTATTCATGGTGGCAACAAAAGTAATTAGGAGCTATAAATAACATTCCACAGACCTCCTTGAATCTCCAAACAGACTTGTGAACAAAGCAAATGTGATTGGGCTCGTTCTACAGAAGAGGAGGACAATGATTCTCAGAACGTTCTTTCTGATTGGGGCTCTTGGGGCTCTTTCAGATTACTTCATGCACACACGGAACTAGATCTTCTAGGAACCTGTGGACATTATGTTAACAAGATTTGTGCAGGCTCTAAAATGATTCTACTATTCATACAGAAGCTATTTTAAGTTCCTAATCAAATGTTACAAGCAAAGGTTGAACTTCTGGGAAGTTTCTTCAGCTAAGTCATAGAAGTCTTCATAACAGTGGGCTTCTTCCTTCTCCATTGGCATAGGATTTCTGACGTGCATTGCTGGCTTTAAGTCATATGACAGAAGGCCTAAGAACTACAGTTTGCTCTTTGAGATGAAGTTTGCCAACAGCTTTTCCAGGTTGCAAATGTCATGGAAATAGGTCAAAGCAATAACACCCATTCCTTGGAAGATCCCTGGGCAGGAAATGCACACCAGTCATGTGTCAATGTCTTGTCAACAAGGATTAATAGAGCTGCTTGTCCATTAATAGAGTAGGGAGTCCTTTTGGGGTCTGATGCATAAGGAGATGACAGTGATTTGAAAAGGTTTGTGTTCCTAACTTTAGACTACCCTGGTCTTTCTCTGCATTCAATAACCAGCCAGCCACAGAATCTGACTCTGTGAGAGGCTCAGAATGAGATCCTCAAGACCACTCTCCCTGTAAGTAAGTTTGTCATCTGCAGAAGTAGCCTTATATCTTCTATTTCTGCAATGTATCCTGATGCATGAACTCAACTCTAAAAATAAGTTTATACGATAGAAGAATCCAGCTGAGAATCGCATTAGTAAATAATAATGATAATAATAAGTTAACAATAATATTAACAAAAGGTTAATAACAATAATAGACATTGTTTTCAAAATAGCCAAAAACAGTGGGAAATGTCTTGGTAGAAAAATAATATTAATAAGCAGACTTGGGACGTGTCTACTTGTCCCGTTTCTAAATAACGGAAACTAAGAAGACCATGGTGTACAAATTACAAACTTCCATCCCCCTCATACATTTTCAGGGATTTGAGAGAGGCACTGCATCTGCTATATAAACATTCACTCATTCCACAATAATTAGAGGTCCTACCATGTTGTAAGTACCCAACATATACAAAGAATAAAACAGAAATAGAGCAAAACCTTGGATTGCAAGGTTTACTTATTCTGCGAGTGTTCCGCAAGACAAGTAAACATTTCTAATAAATTTTAACGTGATAAAAGAGCAATGATGATAAAAGAGCAATACAAGTAGTACATAATGCCGAACCTCACATGATCACAACTGAGCCGATGGTTCTTTAAATTCGCTTTGATACACGAGCCCTTTGGATTACAAGCATGTTTGCGAAATGAATTAGGCTCGCAAACCAAGGTTTTACCGTACTTGCCTTCTTGAAGCTTATATTCTAGTTGGGGGAGTGGTAAAAGTTGTCTGGGAAGATAGGCAGAGAAGAAGAAAGTCATCATGAATAAATAAATTATATGATATGTTAGTAGGGGAGGAGAACTATGAACAAAAGGAAAAGTGGAGTAGGGCATGGAGACCAGAAGTTCAAAGCCAGCTGCGTGATCTGTTTTTTTTGTTTTTTTTTTTTAAAGTTTTATTTTTTTTTGAGAGAGAAATAGAGACAGTGTGAACAGGGGAGGGTCAGAGAGAGAAGCAGACACAGAATCCGAAACAGGCTCCAGGCGCTGAGCTAGCTGCCAGCACAGAGCCCGATGTGGGGCTCGAACCCACACACCGTGAGATCATGACCTGAGCCAAAGTCGGACGCTTAACCGACTGAGCCACCCAGGTACCCCGTGATCTGGTTTTATAGATGTCTGAGGAAGTGTCTTTCTAAATGGCTTGCCAATATCCCTGCTGTGAGGTAACGCACTGTCTCCAGAAAGCATCTATTAAAGTGTGGCTAGATTAGGGGCACCTGGGTAGCTCAGTTGTCAAGCATCTAGCTCTTGATTTTGGCTCAAGTCATGATCTCACAATTCTCAAGATCAAGGCTCCTCTGGTCGGGCTCTGTGCTGACAGCATGGAGTCTGTGTGGGCTTCTCTCCCTCCATCTCTTTCTCTCTGCCCTGCGCCATTCATGGTCTTTATGTCTCAAAATAAATAAATAAACATTAAAAGATAATAAAGTGTGGCTAGGTTACCAGAGTGTCCACGCCATGAGGTAGGCTATATCGTCTTGGGGGCTCAGCCGCCTCACTCCTCCCAGATTACTTCCTTCTTGGTTGGCACCCAGCATCCTTATGTCCCCTCCATCTTCCTTCCTGAATCCTGCTCTGTGAGTGTTCCTTCAGGAAAGGGAAGGATTTCATCTTTAATTGATGTGTTCTCCCCTATCTGCAGAACAGGGAGATGACACACATGCATGGAAAAGTCTAGATGAAACATCAGGAAAGAAACCGTGAAGGATGGAGTTCCATGTGTTGACAGTCAGGTATTGGGGCGCAGAAGGGGTTCCATGTGTCAGAAGGTAGTGACGAACTTTATATTCAGGAGACCGTTCTCTCCACTTCTTCGCTTACCTTATTGTACGGGACAAGTTTCATCTCCTTCCTACTCAAATCACTTTCTAATCCACACCGTAACACTGAACCAGATTGGTCTTATCTTAAAACCAACTGACCCTGAAGGATGCCCTCAGTTCCTCTTCCAATACAAGGTATACTCTGGAACACAAACTGAGTTGGTTTTTGTGTGTGTGTTGATTTGGATACAAACTCATTTTCTGGAAGAGTGCAGTCACAACTACAGAGAGGTTTTTTTTTTTTTTTTTTTTTTTTGTACCTTTGCTTGTTTATTTGTTTGTCTGAAATGAGCCTTGTTCACTGCAACACTGATATGTCTATGAGAAGGTTTAGAAAGTTAAGGACTCAGTACAAGACTTTGACTGCAACTAATTCTAAATCACAGCTCTCTTACTTGTGAGAGATATACAACAATACTCTCTAAAGAACGCCGTTTCACAGATAGCTACTTGCAGTTAGTGCTGAACATATAAAATCATATGTGAAATTTTCACAGAATTATAATAGCATATCAAATGATAAAAACCCATGACTCAGAGACTCAGTGTTAAACAAATAAAGGAGTGAGGAAAAGCATTTTCCTTTTTTTCTTTCTTTTATTTTGGAAAAAGCTTTTTTTTCTGTAGTAAAACACTAAGTAAGTAACATACAGGAGGAAAAAGGGGATGAGGAAATCACCACTCTGCAACTACCACAGTCATAAAATCAATAGAATTTTAATTAAATGAATATAATTTATAAGAATTAATAGAATAGCATCAATAGATACTAAAACTATGGCAAAAAATTTTCTTAATAGTGTATCTACATAGTCTCTAAAAATGTCCACATAGATTTTCTATTAAGTACAAAGGTAAAGAAGAGGGGCACCTGGGCAGCTCAGCTGGTTAAGCATCTGACTTCAGCTCAGGTCATGATCTCACATGAATTCATGAATTCGAGCCCTGCGTCAGGTTCTGTACTGAGAGCTCGGAACCTGAAGCCTGCTTCAGATTGTGTGTGTGTGTGTGTGTGTGTGTGTGTGTGTGTGCGCGCGTGCGCGTGTGTGTGTGTGTGTCTGCCTCTCTCTCTTTGTCTCAAAAATAAATAAACCTTAAAAAAAATTTAAAGGAAAGAAGAGACTTTTATAATAGAAAAATGGTGTGTAAACACCTAAATCAAGCTTTCTGCTATGGTTCACTGAGAAGAACACAAAACAATTCACAGAGTATCCCTACCAGCACATGCACACCCTGAATCACATCCTGTGGAAACAAGAAGACAACCCCAAACTGGGGGAACTTAAAAAAAACAACACTTGATCTATACTTTACCTAACTGTCAATGTCATGAAGGAAAAGAATAAAATTTAAAGAACCACTTCTGCTTGCAGAAACTAATGAGACCTATCAGGTAAGCACAATGTGTGATTCTACACTGAAATCTGAACTGAAAGAGGAAATAAATTGGACAACTACAGAAAACCGAATTTGGACTATAGTTAGATAATACTATTATATTTCTGTTCAATGTTGCCTAGTTTAATGATTGTCTTATGGATGTTGTACTGCACTGTAATATCATTGTTCTTATGAGACATACATGTGGAAATGCTTAGGAGATTGTATCTTATGTTATATGGTTCGGCAAAATAAGAACTTGACTGGTCTTTGTCCCTGGATCCCCGGAAGTATATTCTAAACACTTGGAATTTTCCGTCCTTGGGAAAGTCTCTTTTTCGTCTTTGAGGTATCTGTCCTTGCTATTCACGGTAGGACCCTTGGACCGCATCTAATAGCTTATACTAACTAGGTGAAGGGGCGGGGGGTGGCTGGATAGTTGATGCTAACAAACTTACACAAGATGAAAGATGGTAATTCCAGAAAGCCCAACTGTGTGATTACAAGGCTGGAGTTTTGAGCCACTTGGTATCTGAAGAGGGGAGGGGAGGGGGGTGCCTGGCTATTGAGTCCCACAGCCAGTGATTCAATCAATTGTGCCTACATAACAAAGTCTTAATAAAATCTATGGACACTAAAGCTTGCATGAGCTCTCATGGTTGGCAATGATCTGCATATCGTCATGCATGGATGTGCGAGAAGGTGACTGACATGTCTTCAAAGACAGTAGTATAATATTTATATTCAGCCTCTCCCAGACCTTTCCTTCTGGGCCTCGCCCATGGCTGTTTCTGATTTGTATCTTTTTGCTGTAATAAAGCCCTAATCGTCAATAGAGAGCTCTGATGAGTTCTGTGAGTTAGTCTAGTGGATTATCAAACTTGAGTGGCCAGTGGGAACCTCTGAATGTGAGGCTACTTGATGAGGAGTGAGGATGGCCCAAGGTCTTCTCCATTTATGATGGGGAGCACTTTTGTAAAGGATGGTGCTCTTAACCTGTGAAGTGTGACCTGACTATGTGTAGCTGGTAGAAATCATTTGTAGATTCATTGCACTATTGTTTTACAAACATCTGTAAGTTTCATTTTTTTCCAAACAAAAATTTGGTTCAAAAGATGTGTGATTCTTATTAATTTTAGGAAGTGGGATAGATAATCTGAAGACAATGTCTGTGTGTCCCTATTGCCTGGGTAGGTGACCATTTAGGTTGTTAGGTTACTTTTTCTCCCTGAGTTAGGTTATTTGTATTGAAAAAGACTGTACTTTTTTAAACAAATGTTTAGTTATTATTTTTGAGAGGTGGGAGGGGCAGAGAGAGAGAGAGGAGAAAAGAGAATCTTTAGAGGGCTCAGTGCTGACAGCAGAGAGCCCAGTGCAGGGCTTGAACTCACAAACATTCACAAACTGAGACATCATAACCTGAGACAAAGTTGGATGCGCAAACAACTGAGCCACCCAGGTACCCCTGAAAAAGTCCGTATTAAGCCAGCTTGATTTTATGGGCTTAAAAATGCCACACACAACTACACTGGAATTAAAATGTGGACCTGAATGAATGAATAAAAATTAAAATGCCAAACACTAAATAGTAAACCCATGCTGCTGCTGGCATCAAAATGAGTTCACTTTACCCAGCAGACTTGGGAAAAAGCTAAAATGACAATATTAAGCCCCTGCTGGAAACAGTATTCTCAGTGATGTAGTACAGTCGATCACTAGAGATATTTAGCCATCCAAGAGTGTTTTACAAATCTGGGCCTGGCACATAGTGAATGCTCAATGAATAGTAATATATTGCAGGCAAGAAATATGGGAGACTTGAGAAAACGATCCTATCAATCATTCCTTTCCTTTGGTGTTCAGCACTTTTCATCCTTGAAGTTGAAAGCATGTGCAGCACCTTCTCACCAAGCGAGAGTAGGATATGGGTAGACAGTTCCAATTACCACTGTGAAACTAAAGAGAAAATTATCCACAAAACTGAAGAGATGCCCAAGGTCAGAAACAGCAAAGGACTAGCCAGTTCAGTGGCTTTTCTCACCACGTCATATAGGTGCCTGAATTGAGGAGTTTGATAACTCCTCTTATAGAATTCAAGAGAAGGACAGAGAGAAAGAGGGAGAGGAGGAACAGGGAGGGAGGGAGGAAAAAAGTTAGTAAGTCAGGAAGGAAGGAGGGAGGGAGAGAGGAAGGAAAGGAAAGGAAGATGGAACAGAACAAAGGAAAGAGGGAAGGAACAGAGGAAGGAAAGGAAGAGGGGAGGGAAATAGGGGAGTGGGAAGGAGAGAGGAAGAGGGGAGAGACGAGGAAGAGAGGAAGATAGGAAGGGGGGGGGGAGCAGAGGGAGGAAGGCAGGAAAGATGGAATTTTCTTCCAAATATATTTTCCTTTTCTTTGTTCAAACTGTATTACATTATCAATTAAAAACAGAACTTCAATTTTCTTTCTGCTTTCAACACTGCTATGTTTCTATTGCTCATCGCCAACCTGCTTTCCCCCATGTAATGAGTTTTGTCCTTCATAGTTGCATTGTCGACACCAGTATCTCAGACGATGCTTTTAAAATAAATTTCATAAAATCTTGTCCATGTTGCTTGTAACGTCTATGGTTATAAGGCAAGGTACTTGAAAATGCATATTAATTCACCTGCAATCAACTTGCATGAATGAGGGGGAAATAATTTAGTCTGTCGCTTTCGCTCTTCCTTCCTCTCTATCATCTCTACACATTATATGCTACATGTTGTATTTTGAGGCATCACACTGTTCCATGGCTGTCATTCTGAGTTTTAGCTGGTAAAACCAATTCTTTTCTTTTCTCCCCTTAAGACAGTCAAGTGTCTGACAAGTTGATTTCTTTTCTTGGCTATATGTAACAGCTTAAAACATCAGAATATTTCAGTTGGACTTTTTAATTATATATCTTAGCAGTCCAACATCTTCAGGAGCTGTGCTTGAATATTCAACCTGAAATGGACTGAGCATTAAATTAAAGTCAACTACTAACTAAAGCAACTTTGCGTGGTGTATCTGCCATAAGATGTGACAATTCATCTAATTAGTTTGCAATTCTGGAGACACTCTGAATTATTTCCCTCTGGTATGCTTTTTTTTTCCATAGTCACAGTGCACATACAGTCCACATGACATACCTGATTTCTATTAAAGAGACTTCCATCAACCAGCACACTAATATGTAATTTTTCTGCACCTGATGGTATAGATAAGGGATAGTAGTGAGTCTGTGGATGACCCAGCAAATAAAAATGATCCATTTGGGAATGTGATATCTCACATCTTAGACACCCAGCATGGTGCAGCAGGTGGCATAAGTGACCTATGGGCCCTAAAAGATGAGTATGAAGAGAGGAGCAGTTAAGTGTGTGAGTTCACCTCTTTGTATCATTCTTAAATGGATATCAGTGTGGGATGAAGGAATAAGATTATTAAGGATAATCTTGAACTCTCATAGATCAATCGATCAATTGATACAGATCAGTATGTGCCACTCAGATTGTTGTTTAGAAAAACAAATCCTTAGCAAATGTTGGAAGTTCAACAGTTCAGGTCTGCAAATGTGCTATAATCTGACCCATCACCGATGTGTTGAAGGTTCCATTATGACCCATTGGGTAGAACCCTTTCCAAAGGCCCTGGAGGGGCAAAGATTGGCATGGGCCCTTGGAGAGCTCGGACCATTTAGGAAGACTAAAAGGCCAAGAGTTAATATGTGTCTGAGGGGAACAGCAAAAGGAACAGTATGGCGAAGACTCAAAACATCAAAAGGGCATAACAGAGTTCAGGACCCAGGGCCAGGGGCCAATCCAGGGAGGAGAAGCCACAGAGATGACCTTGAAGCCAGTTGGATGAGGCTGAACTGGTCAGCGTTTAGTCCTTAGACCAAGTAGTGGGTATTGTTTAAACTTTTCTATTTTTAACATTATCATGCAATACATATTTTAAGATATCTTTTAATTGTTTGGGGTTTGGTTAGTTAGGGATTTTTTTTGGAGGTAGATGAGAATTAGGTGAAGACACTTCGCTTTAGCAGGCAACAATCACAACAACAACAAAAAGAAGAGTTGGGAAAATGAGATGTGCTGAGCCTTTGTGTTATTTACCACTTACTGGAATGTTGGCCAAAAACAGTAAAATAAATATTTCATTTTATGCAGCGTCACTTAAATAGTAAATAAGACGCAGAGCCCTTTGAAGATGATTGCTGTGGCGCTATGGGGTAGATATAACGGGCTCCAAGCCACGTCAAGTTTAAGCTAATATTCTTGGGCTTACGAGTTTATCTCCCCCTTTCTCCTGAAACAGTCCCCTATCCCATTCCCATAGGTAAAATCATCACAGTAGGTTTCCCAAACCGGTGTAAATAAGTGCAGGTTTGCATTAAAGCTCCGACCACATATTAAAGCCAAATCAACACCCTTTACTAATAGAGATGTTCAAAAAAAGATAAAACACCTCAAAGCCCAGGCGCTGGGTTTGTGCTGCTATTTCATGTCCCGGCAATTACAGTGATGGTATTAGGGAAGACGAGGGCGGGAGCCCTGTTGTCATGGGGGAAGGGGACGCAGGCCTTTAAGCAATCATGTAGAGCATGCAGAACATCTCAGAGCTGGGGCGGGAACAAAGCTCCGCGCTGTCAGAGTATTGATCTGCTCCAGAAGGTGCAGAGAGCGGCACTATGGTGATTGCCTTCCCCGCTGGGTTTAGAGAGGTCTGAAAGAATACAGTATTGATCTGGCCCCGTTCCTGAGAAGTAACTTACAGATAAAGCCTGACTGGAGGCCACCAACCTTGAGAACAAACTGTTGCAAAGAAGCCCCCTTTGCCAGGCATTCCAACATCAGAGCTAATGCTTTGGGGGTGATGATTAGAACACATTGAAGCCCTGGCCGGCGAAGAGCCGATGACAGGTTTCCTCCCCTACTGGAATCGCTCCATCTCCAAGATCTGAAGAAGTTAAAACAATGTCTTGGGTGGAAAGAGGGGGAGGGGGCAGCAGAGGTCCCATCTCTAGTATAGCAAGGAAGAAAGTGGCGAGTTTTTGAAGTTTTGTGTGTTTGTCGAAATCCACTCAGAGCCTCATTTACCCTTTGCAAGGGAATGATAATGCTAATTTCACAGACTGTGGTCTGGATTCACGGCAATAAAGGAACCCACTGGAAAATGGTAGCTCTTAGTGATCAGGGAAAGTTTGGGAGGAACTTCACCTCTCTGCTTCCCCTTAGAAAGAAAGACTCTCTCTCAGTCACTAAATTCCACAAATGATTTTTTTAGTAACAGTTTTCAGGGAAAGAGATACTTTCAAAATGTCCACTTCCAGAACCGTGTGTGGAACTTGTTTGCTACTTTCGTCCTTGTATATTACCAAACCTCAAATTCCAACTTGGAAAAAAAATAATCTCGGCTGAAAATTATTCATCTGTATACCACTCAGTGTCTCATGGCTTCCTGGTGGAAATTACTGTAACCACAGGATTTTGTATGGTTTCAACCTCCAGCCACAAGTTAAAATTGGCCAGATGCTACTGAGAAGTTGGGGAACGAGCCTGTTAGCTGGGCGTTTATCCCAGTGTGTAACCGGATCCAAGTACAAATATATGTGGACTCGGATTTTAGGGTACAACGGTATTATTTCCACCCAAGTTAAGGATATTCATTCGCTAAGGAAGATGGCACTAAGTCTATCATTTGCTCCTCTGGACAAGCTAGCCCAACAACTCTGTGACAGTACTATAAATCCGGGATCACCTCTTCATCCTGGGAGGGGAAATATCATCTCCCCGGATTATCTTGTACGTAAAATGGGGTACATGCAACCTCCCAGGTGCCAAGGATTTTACGAGTCATGTATTAAAAAAAGACTCTGTGTGTTTTTGTCTTTCAAAATCAGTATGAGTTCATCACAGACATCATATAATGGGTTTGTCAATTTCTACACGGAGTATGTTGTATAAACACCAACTTCTCTCAGACTCTTTAAGCAAAAGGGGAGTTGATCATTTTGTTGTCATATCTGAGCTCGGTTCAAAGGATACAGGTAGACGAGAGACATGTCCTACCTCTGATTACTTTCTCCAGCAGTGGGGGGGGGGGGGGGGGAAGGAGGGGACTAAAGCAAATGCCCCATGAACACAGTTTCCATACTTAACAATCATAATTGCAACAGCAATAACATCTTGCAGTTTTCAAAGAGCTTCCCGTGCATTGTCTGCTTTTTTTTTTTTTTTTTTTTTTTTATCATCCTCGAGGCCCCTGGAGGTCGGCAGGCACATTCATCCCTGCTTCATTTGATCCAGTCCTGCTTGGCCACGGCCAGACTTTTTCCCAGGTGAAAGAACACCCAGGAGAGGGCACACACTGGACAAAGAGACTGCAGAGGTGGTTTGATTTCACCACAATCTTTTAATCTCTCTTAGCAGAAGTCCCCCGGGCCCGCCCTCCGGTACACAAACTTGCCTTTGTTCACGCAGCTCAAATAGAAAGCTTCCCCTTCCAAATTTAACTCGCCTCTCTGCAACATTTAAAGGAAATGTGGCCTGTAATTGTCCGACGTGAAATGCAAGATATTCAAGCCTTTGTCCGAAGGCTAATATTGAATCCTTGCAAAGCTCCCAGGAGCGGTCTTTGAAGCTCTGATAGAGTTCGTAAAGCCAAATAAAGATAGCCTGAAATATGTATTTGCCTGATCAAAAACTTCAAGCATTCATCCCTATTTTAAACACACTCTGGGCCAGCCCCACACCTTTACATAACGCCACACAAAAGGCAGGGAGGCCATTGATTTTTGGAAATGTATCCATAATTGAAACATCATTTAGTCATCAGCCTGTCGAGAGGACAGGCCTTTCAAGAATAACGTGGTGACCAAGATTCCTGACCTGCCAGGGTAGGCGTGTCTAGCAGCTTAAAATTTTCCTGCGCACACAAAGCGCAAAATGCATTGTAAAGAGCAACCCCTCACACGGCAAGCCGCTGCCTTCCACAGATGCCCACGTATGTGAGCACAGTAATTACCCATGTGATCAGAGCACCAAGGGCCTTGCTGGTATCTCTCAAGCCCTTCTTTTTTCTTCCTTCCCTCCTTCTGCCGTTGTAAGAGAAGTCAAGGTGAAGGGCTTAATGCCTCTGAAGCTGGGGCAAGAAAACAATCGCCTTTTCCAGTGGTTAGTAAAGAATACGAGGGAGCAGTTAAAACAGAGCCACTGAAGTGAACAACCTTGATGTGACCAACGAGAGAAACAGCCCCTCCCAGGTACTCCCCACAGGGCTCCCTTTTGGTGGCTAGGCCAGGAAGGTCAGCCCATCTCTATGGCACTCCCTTTCAAGTGCAGGCTGAATGCCAGCAAACAGGTTCTGCATGACTGCCAGTTCGCAGGGAAACTCCTCAGAGAGAGACCCCTCACCGACCAGGGGGGCAAGAACCAAAGCAGGGATCAGGCACTTTATTTCAAGGATGTGTGTGTGTGTGTGTGTGTGTGTGTGTGTGTGTGTATGCACGCGCACGCGTGTAAGAAGCCTTTCAAATCCAGAAACACTACACATGTACTTAGAGGAAAAATAGGAAATCGAAATAAGACTATCTTTTCAGAAATAAACAACTTAGAAGTCACTGAGAATTCTAGGGACTCTGCAGTTCGAAATCTCTATTTGAACTGAATTCCATTGCTTTGAAGGAACAGAGTGAAATACGGTCATTTCTTATTCTTTTGCATAGGATAGAAATTCTGCAGCTAAGCCTTTCTGTCTAGGTAGGTTTCTTTCCCTCGTTACTTGATACATGAAAAACAGGATATATAATTGTTGCTACAAAATTCTATTGTTATACTAGAGGATTCTTTCTGCTACAGATACACAGGGCTGTGGTCTTTCAATCCATGGTGAGTCCTTGGATGCTTACATATTAATTAATGAGCAGAGTTAGCAAAGTAAACATATGACATGGGTGTCACTAGCAAGTTCTGGAATAGGCCAGAGACTCCTTGGCCTAAACTTCTCACATCGGCAAATTGAAGGCAATTGTGTTTCTTCCCAAGCCAACCTGCTCATAAGCAGATGATTGATGACCATTCTTACACTATCAAGCAGCTCTTGGAAGTTCTCATAAGATATCATAGCTGCTAAGGAAAGTCCTGTGCACTTCTGTTATATTCTATTTCTGCATCTACTGAAAGCCTCTGGGTTGGAGGAAACTAGTTTCATATGCCCCAGCAAGTCATGGACGAGCTCCCAGTTGGGATGGTTGAAGTCAGGCTGGAGATTTTTTTTTGGGGGGGGAGGTGTTGATAAGAGGGCTCAAACATAATCCCCACATTCAGCTCAATGCTTCTACTTCATTTTGGGCCCTGAAGACACCTGAATACACTGCTCACAGCCGGGCAATCATGGCGCCCGCACTCTTGATAGGATGGCGACATGGGATAGGTAAGGCTACTGTGTGGAGCCTCAGGAGGAAGCAATGGATCCTGATGGGACATGTAGAACAGGCTGAGAACTACGGGAAGCTTTATGGAGAACAGAATATTTCTATGCAAAGGGAGGACAATGAATATATGAGCAACTTACAGACCTGATTTTTACTGGTTTTCTGTTGATATCCCAGGTATCTACAGAAATGTTCAGACTCCTCTCTTTCCAACCCCACTCCGACTTATCTCCCTTTAGCTCCCACCACACACTAGTTGGATCTGAAAACTCCCTTTCAATTAAATTTGGAAATCCCAGCAGGGAAACATTCTCAGTAGTCTGTCTGATTAAGAATAGAAAAATAATTATATTTTGACATCTATAATCAAGCCACGTGAAAGAGCCCCAACTGATTTTAAAACGCGTACTTCATATATTACATTTTTATTTTCAAAAGCACGGACACTGTCATATCTTGCATCTTGCTATCATTTCATAATTTGGGGTCCTGACAAGATTCTGTGACAGCTATGAAATTTAAGGCATGGCTTTTAAGAAGAAAAGCGGTTCCCTTTTCCACGAAATTTGGGATGTTGAATTCTCCCTTTATCGAACGAATAACAACAAAAAAAGATATCCAATTTTGTGTAGGTATGGCTTAAGGTGCTTGCAGGTATAGTCTTTTTGGAAGAGGGAAATAAGACTTTTAAAATGTGGAATTTGAAGATAAACTACGAAGCGTTGACTTGCCAACTTGCAGCATATCAAAATGTCAGCTCAGCACCTTAAAGAGTCTGAAGGGATTATTCAGCCCAATTTTTCTCTGTGCTTAATGCCATATCCTGGCTTAGAGTCAGGCTCTTCTGGAAGAACATTTAACTCTTATGGCACACCCTGGCCCCATTTCACGCAATAAGGTTGCCATTTCTGAAATAAGATTCTAATAGTCTGAAATATTTCCCTCAGCTTTGAAAGGATCCTTGCTTTGAGGATATAGCTTACATACTGTGATAACCTCAATCATCCCTGGCAAGAATATACCAAAATCACACTTAGACTTCCATTAGTAGGGCCTAACAAGAATGGTAAGAAGAATATTCTTAGCACTCTCCGAAGAAGGGACAGTGGTGTGAATCTTACAATGACAACTCCCTCTAAGCCCTCAGGCGATGCATAGCGGCTTTCGGGGAACAGCCTAAATCTTCAACCAGGACATTCAACCTCTGAAGGAACAGGTATGTCATATAACATTTGGAATGGACCTCAGAGGGGGATGAGTTTGTTTTCTGTATGATCCGTGAATCTGCTTTATTGTTTTTCTGTTGGATGCACACCAAGGACCGAGTCTTTCGCGCTCTCAAAGAACTCCCACCTCAGAAAGCAGCTTGTCACTGCATTTGATGGCTCTACTATGAGCTACTTTCTTATGTTTTGCCATAATCAACCCTCAAAACCTTTAACCACTCACGCTCTTTCTGTACTAGAGGGCTTCAGAGAGTAGAACTGATTATTTTCCCACAAGATAGCCTTACTAAAATTTTAATTAAATCTTCCCTGTATTCAGCCACTTAACTTGGCACCCACTATGAGTCAAGCACCCATTTCGTTGCTGAGGATACGGCCGTAAACAAAGCCCACAGTCCTCTCCTCCATGAAACTCACATTGTGGTCTGAGCTTAGAGGGAGAAGATAGGCAAACAAATGCGTGAAAATATAAAGCGTCACGTGGAGCAATGTTTGGCAGGGGGGACTGCTGGAGCTTGAGGGGTGCGGAGGGGAGCTGGGGTTTGTATCAGGTGGCCAGGGAAGGCCTCACTTATAAGGTTGTATGTGAGCAGAGACCTGAAGGAGGGAGGAGACACAGCAGATATCCTGACTCCTCCCACTCTGGGCTGGCAAAGAGACTTCACCTCTCCTGTTGACTCTGATTGGTTGGTAATGCTGTCGATCTGCATACAGAAGCCGGGAAGCCAGCCTCATCCTGGCTCCTGTAAGCAGGAGTTTCATTTGATTTACAGCGACTGCCATGGACACCAGACAGGGACGGGCAGTAAATACTCAGTAGTAGGTGCATATTGTGGACCTGCAATATACTCGCTGTGATTCATTCATTATCCGGTCTTCTCTAACTTGTAGCTAGTAGCCCCTCCTCCTCCACAAGGAATGCGTTTCAAGACCTCCCACTGGATGCCTGAAACTGTGGATCGTATCAACCCTACGTATACTGTTTTTTTTCCCCCATACACAGATCCCTATGATAAAGCTTAATTTATAAACTAGCCACAGTAGGAAATTAACAACCATCACTGATAACAAATTAGAACAGTGCTGACAATATACTTCAATATATTTCAAGTTATATAAATGTGGTGTCTGTCTCTCAAAATATCTTATTGTACTGTACTCATCCTTCTTCTTGTAAGGATGTGAAATGATAAAATGCCTATGTGATGAGGGAGAGCGAGGTAGACACAGTGACGTAGCATCAGGCTACTATTGACCTTGTGACCATAGTCGGACAGAGGAACATCTGCTTCCAGACCCAGGTTGACCATGGGTAAATAAAATGTGGAAAGTGATACCCCAGTTAAGGGGGGTGGGGAACTGTGTCTTCATTTTTCTAAACGAGCCTCTTATGGTTTTTTTTTTCAGTCTTTGCCATGCTTTCCTTTTCTCCAGAGTAAAGGTTAATATCTCTCGTAAAGGGCGAAAGTCAGTGCAGAGCATAGTCATTGAGGGGTGGTCTCGTGCTCACAGAGAAGACCGAGGGTCCCAATACCGTTGTTTGGGACTCCACACCGACACATATTCCGTACAGGGTCGTATTCATTTGGTTTAGGAGGGACTTTTCATCTCATCCATGTGTTTAGTGCTCAGTGGCTGCCAGCATGACAAGCACCTGGCAGGTATCTCCTTCTGTCCCTCCTTCCCTGGCTAAAACCTTAACATGATATTCAAAGAAAGCCGTGTACAGAAGAGGAGTACCACTGATCAACGTTTCGCAAGTTCTAGCACACAGGGTAAAACCACAGTGTGACGGCGCCCATTCCTAACAAAAGGTTAACGCTTTAAGCGTAAAAAAACTTTGGATCCGTTGGCTGGTAATTGGAATAAACATTCAAATTTGAGCATCAAATTTCTCATTAGTTTCACATCAATACCTGTGCTGCAACTATGGGATCAGTGAACCGGACTCCTCGCTGCCCAAGTGAGTTCATTAATCACTCTCCCCTAAGATGCCTGTGTAAGTAGACAGCTGTTCTAAGCACCTGTCTTCCAGTACGACTCCTCAGGCAGACGGTGGGAAACTTTTTGCACGAGTCGGCTGTTGTTTCAGCTGGAAGTCCCACTTGTCGTGACAGTTCCAGAAGCAAGTGGGGCTGAGGTCAGTAAAGCATTCCAATTTGTAAATGGTCACTTTATGGTCGCAGATAGAATGGTTTCAAACCATTAGGGCTAAGTTTCCATATCTTATCTGAAGAATCACCAGGAAGAAGAAATCCGAAGCTATGCATTTCAGGTTTACGCTGTATTCGGTGAAAAGCCACAAACCTAAAGTGAACTCTTAAAACCTTTTTGTTTTTTCCTTGCACAAAATGATAGGGCCTGGCTCCTTTGCTGTCCTGATCTCCCAACTATAGAAAGTTAACTTTATTTTCATATTTTTAGACACACTTGGCTGCTTAGAGAGATCAGAATCCACACACAGCTCCAATTCTCCATTATATTGAAGCGGGTACTCCTGTAATTGGAGCTTATCCTGTTTTAATATATGCAATCAGGGAATTTGAAGCGGCCTTGATGGCCCCTATAATATTTCCCTTAGATGCTCTCTGATATGTCAGTGTCTACAAGTTCATCCACGCAGCAATGACCTCATGTGGCAACCTTTTTCCATCCGCTAGAACACTTAGTAGTAACATGAGAACCTGATTATCTTCACTTAGGAAAAAAAAAAAAAAAAGAAGGAGGAGGAGGAGGAGGAAAGACTAAGAAAAACAACACACATAAACACGAACTAAACCGGTATCTCTTGCTCTCGTAAACAGAACCGCCAATGGAGAAAGAAAAATCACAGAATCCTAACAATGGTTTTGTGGAGAGGCGGTGGGTGGGAGTTTGTTGGAAATCAAGGGCTTCCAGGCATATCTATTTCCTGGAGGTGTATTTAGTGTTTTCACAATTAGGAAAAGAGAAGAGGTCAAAAGTTCAACTCATGAAAACTTTTGTTTCTCTCATTAATTGCAATCAGGAAATATACAAAGGAAAGGGAGAAGGGCAAAGAATGAATATTTCCCGGGTATTTCTTAGGCAAACCACTTAAAATCAAATGTCTCTAGTATGTGATCAGGACAGCTTTTAGGTAGGCAATGCCACCCCCAAGTGAGATGAGGCAACGAAATATTGCTCATTCACCCATTCATTCATTCATTCATTCATTCATTCTTTCATTCAGTATACCTGTATCAGGTTCGTTCCGAGAAAGTACTATGTGCCAGGTTACAATTCTAGGTCTCGGAAACAGAGGTAAACAAGGCAGAAAAGAGCTTTGTTTTTACAAAATTTACAATTCAGTGGGCAAGCACGTAAAATAAACAAGAAAATACCAGCTAGTATGAATGTCAGCGATGAAAATAAAATAGAATAATATCTTAAAGACAAATTGGAAGCTATTTACGGCTAAATGGGGTTAACATTACTGGGTTATTTAACTTGGGGTTCTCTGACTTGAGGCCTGGGAAGCAAAAAGTAGTGCTGGAGAAGTTGGCAGAAATAATCCTCCCATGACTACACAGCTGCTACATGATGTGGGGTATTTGGACTCACTTCTGTGTAACTGTAAAGCCCCAGTCTTCTTCCCAATCTCCGCTTTGTAGGTCATTGTGAAATAATACATGACTAGTTCCGCAAACCGGAAAAACCAAAAGGAAAATTGGAAATTATATATGGAAAGTGTAGAGACAGCATAATCAGATAATTAAATGCTACATTTTTCTATATCTGTTTGTGCCCCTCCAAATTCCTTACCTACCCAGAGTCATTTCTCTGGATAATGGTCCAGTTTGACCTTCTTTTGGAAATAGCCTTACCTTGAGACCGCCACTTCTAAAAGTTTCCTCCTCCTTAACATTGGCTTATTTTCCCATTTAAGGTAGTGCTGTGCTTTTTGTCCTCACTGATTCTACCCCTTACTCTCTTAAAATCCAGTTTTATCCAGTGTATCTTAAAATTACATTGGCTCTAGCATGGAGTCGGTTGGGAGGAGATCTTTGTATCCAAGCCAGTGAGGGGTGGTAGTGGAAAATGGGATGTAAAAGAAGATTTATAAAACATTTAAAAACTACTATATGGAAAGACACACCCAGAAAACCTTAGAGAGTTGAACCATCTATGCCCAATGGGGTCTATTAATGGAATTGTTTAATGAGTGTCTTTTAAAGTAATTACCTATTAAAATACTAAACACTTGAATGGTAACTTTGGTCTCTAATAACCCTGGAACATTTTCTACAGTCTTGACTCCAGGGATGATTTCACTCACTACTGAATCGCAATCCCTCCTAAGGGTGCTTGTTTCAAATCCAACGTACCCATCAGCGGTTTCTTCCTTTATAAATCTAACTGACTGAGGAATAACCCAAGAGAGAAACCAGAGTTGATAACCTCAGACCTTTGAGATTTTTATAGACCTGTTGATGTAACGTCCAATATTTATACTTTTCCCTTTTTTCTTTTATGTCCTTCCCAACTTGTTTATATAATCTAGGAGTTCATCACACAAAACTGTCTTTGTTTTATGGCATACATGGAGGAAATTGCTAGGCAATAAATATTAATAAAAATTATTAATAAGGCTCAGATTTTGAAATATGCTTGCTAATACTCTACTCATAAAAATGAATTATGTTACTTTCCTGGAATGTTCCTCCTTGTTTCTGTTTTTGCTGAAATTCCAAATATGGATCCAATTTCTCTTTTAAATTTGAGTTGTATTTCATTCCATTTGCTTCCAACTTTAAGGGTCGAATTAAAGAGAATTCTATGTAGTTTACTCTGTTGAATATGACAATAATCCAGAATGATTTGTATAAATGCAACTGGTGGGGAAATAAGCACACATGCATAAATTATCTGTACATGCAATTTTATAAGCATGAATTCTATAAACTATGTTATTTACCATGTTATAATTTCTGACAGTTGTATCGCAGGTGTGAGAACATCGAGCCACACGAAACAGTCACAGAGGCATGAAATTTCGAGCTAAGAGAAACTTGAGAAGACATCTGGTTTAAACCCCTCTCTTTAAAGTTGTAGAAATCAAGAGCCAGAAAGGTTATGGGCCTTGTTTCCGGTCGAGTAGCTAGTTAAGGGTAGAGTCCAGACCCTCTGACTGCATGTGTGAAAGGCAACAAGGAGAACTTTCTTCAAGCTATCGGTGTGAAGTTTCTTTGGCCTAATTATACAATCTTATTTGGAATTCAGTGAAATCTTTATCTAGAGAATGTCTTATTAAGAAAAACTCCCACTGACTAGGAAACTGTCTACTCTATTATAAACTGAATGCTTCTGTGTCCCCAAATTCCTATGCTGAAGCCCTAACCCCCAATGGGACTGCATTTGGAGAAAGGGGTTCTATGGAACTAATTAAGACTGAATGAGGTCAATGGGGTTCCTGGGTGGCTCTGTCGGTTGAGCGTCTGTTGATTTTGGTTCAGATCATGACACCACAGTAGCTGAGTTGGGCTCTGGAGCCTGCCTGGAATTCTTTCTCTCTCCCTCTTTTTCTGCTTGTTCTCTCTCTAAGTAAATAAATAAACATTAAAAAAGATTGAATGAGGTCAATAGGGTGGGATTCCTGATACCATAGGATTGGTGTCCTTAAAGGAAGAGACCCCAAAGAAATGTCTCTCTTTCATTCTCTGTCTTAAATTCTCTTTCCCTATTCTTCCGTCTCCCCCCTCACTCTTTTCCCCTCCTCCCTTCTCCCTACATGCACGCAAAGAAGAGGTGGTAGAGGTACACAGAAAGATGGTGACCACCTCCCAGCCAAGACAAGAAGCCTCAGGATAAAACCTACATTGCCAGCACCTTGCTCTGTGGCGTCTATCCTCCAGACCTGTGAGAAATAGATTGTGTTGTTTTGGCCACCCAGGCTATGCCATTTTGTTACAGCCGTTCAAAAGGGCTAATACACTGCAATAATTAAGGAAAGATTTACCTAAGTCTCCCAGTTTGACTTAGGAAGAACGGGTTATGTTAGCAAATACACAGTATTTAATAAAAGAAGTGAAAGAAGAAACCGGAAGACTCCAAGATAGGTAGACAGATAGTTTGGAAAAGCATATTCTAACTACTGCTGTGGCAATAAACCCCCCCACAGGTAAAGCTGTATGTATACCCTTGACTATTTTCTTAGAAAAAAATAGTTGAAGTTGCAACTGAACTCGCTGCATCAAGTATGAATGGCTTAAGTCTTTGACGGAGTAAATTTTCATAGAAATATTAACTACGTATCACCTTCCTCTCTACAGTTTTACACAACGAGCTGGCCCATTGCTGGACAATAATCAGTGAAGATGGCTACTCTACGTAAATCCTTCTCATAGACCAGCTGCTGTCCACACTAAGGGTCCCTGCAAGGACTGAGGTACCAAAAGAACACTTGGAAATCTGGGAGACACTGAGAGACAAAGAGACATAATTTGCCTTCACTTTTGTTTCTCAAAGCCAAATTACCAAATTAGCTTAATTTGGAGATACACTATTGGCTGAAAATTACAAAAAAAAAAAAATGGTGGCCCAATTCAAATAAAAATCTTCTGCAGGAATAGAGGTAAGTAGAATTCAAGGGTGAATCTGACTGAAGTAACAGTTTCTTGAACTGGGGTACTGATTACAACTTTTTTTTTCCCTTTTCCCTTCCTTCCTTCTTCTCTTTTCTTTCTTTCTGTTCTTTAACCCAAGACTCTGAGACAAGTCTTCTACAAAGATATAAGTAGCATTCCCCTGGGCGATCCTCAACGGTCTCACATCCAGAGCACACTCCAATCCCAGTCATTATTGGCTGACCAGAATTTTCTATTTTACATCGCTTTCTACCAAGAAATTCTTCAAAAGGTGCCTGATCGAGGTAAGCTTCCTAGAATATGAACAGTTTGGAGGCTTTAGCTAAGAAAACTTGTCAGTCCTACACTTTACCTAGAAAGTGTAAAAAAAAAATGCTCTTGCATCTCATAGGAGTATCCACCCTATTAATGAACTTTAAAACCACCATGCGGAGGCTCCACTCCTTATACCTGAACATTCTAAGAAAAGTTAAAATTTTAAAAGGAGAGAAAATATATCATAGAGATATACCAATCCTCTAATTCCTTAGAGGAGAGAATAACCTTTTCTCTTGATATAGGAACCAAGCATTGATCTGTCACACTGTTTGTTCTTGGGAGAGTTCCCAGAGGCACATTCAGTTTGAAACGTTAAGGCTAGTTCATTAGGCGTCCCTAGCTCGTTTCTCCGAGAGAATCAAGATAACACTGTGGTTAGTTAATGGCTTTCTCTTGTTTCCCCCAGAGCCTGCCTGTCTGAAGCCTGCAGGCTCGAGAAGCTTCTTACCCCCTTCTCTTTGCTATTAGTCACAGCTGGTAAGGCTCACAGGAGCCGAGCCTGTTTGAAAACAGTCGGATCACGAAAGCGTTTGAGTCTTTCTGCTGTGAGCAACAAACTTGGCCTGGCTGCCACCGCCGGGAGATGGGGTGCGGGTGGGGGAGGGGGAGGGATGCGCCGGGGAAGGGAGGAAGAAAGAGAGACTGCTACCCACCTCACTTCAGAATCCTCTTGGAGGGAGCCAGCGGGGGGCTGCCTTGCTGGGAAGGTGGGCGGACTGACTTTTCAAACGGAGTGGTGCCTCTTGGGGGCCCCTGCCCCCTGTCCACTGTGCTCCCCTGTATTCTGGAAATGGGGTGGAGGAGGGGGCTCATGATGAGACCCCGGATGCGGTGAGCTAACCTGCGGGCTGATGCAGTTCTCCAAGACCCTCCACTCACCACCCTCCTCCCTCGCCCCCCCCCCCACCTACTTTTTCTAGAACCAGAGGTGGAGGCAAGCAAGAATTCAGATAGTCTAGAGAGATTCCAAAAGCAAAGCGCTAGGCCTGTCTAAAGTCTTAGCGCAGGATTACGGGGGCGGGGGGAGAACGTGATGCCCCACAAGCAAGCCTAATTCCTAACAGCCCTGGTATTTGGTTGTTTAATGCACTGCTCCTCACAAGGGTGGCCTTAGAAGTGCTGAATAATTTTATCTGTTGCCTCCGATCGGGCCTCTGTGAACTGCTAAGGGGAGGCCACGTGTCTGCTGTTCTCAGAGAAGCTGGTGCGCTGGCCGAGCGAAGGGATGTCCAGACATATTGGAAGATGATGTAGGTGATAATAGTGACGTCATCGCCGGTGACAAATTACCCTCTGTGGCAGGACCTCGTCCTGATTCATGAACGCTCCGGTTGCATTGGGTTTATGAGGCCAATAAACATATATGCTTCGGGGTCGGGTTTAAATACAGGCCGGAAGGGGTTCATTTCCCTTTCTGGATGTCTCCAGGATTCATTTTGTCCTGAGGATTCACACAGGAGAGTTTTACGAGGGTTCAGGGCAAGCTCATAAAAGTAATGGGGTTCTTCAGGTCACCTCTTTTAGGACAGTCTGCTTCTCTGGTTTGGGTTGTGCAGACCCCATCCCTGCCTCTTCCTAAACAGTTGAAGGATATTTTGGTCCTTCCTCTGAATTTGGAACATCCTAACCACCTTGGAGCGGGAGTGTCTGGTGCCTTCCAAATTCAAGTTTGATTTAAAAAGACAAGCCAAAAATCATTCAGACACATTTTTCTTCTCTTTCCCCCCAAAAAGGCAGTAGGGGTGTAAGAGTTCTTTCTAATTAACAAGACTTAGCACGATTATGTTTTAGGTTTTTATTTCTGTTCAGAAGTCACAGACAGAAGATAAGAAGACCACGTGGGAAGAAGGAAAATTAAACATCCACTGGGATATGTCTGGAGCTTCTACAACAGCTCTTGTTATACAACAGGGAGATGATCACTACTATCTTCTGCTTACTAATGAAATTATGGGGATACTGCATAATATTTCTAAACCACACCAGCACCTGTACATCACACTTTTAAATATAAGCTTTTGAAATCACCCAAGTTAAAAAGAAATACCATTCAATAACATCAAGCTATAGCGTACGTAAAGATTTTTCTTAGACCTCCAATTTTAGGGGATGTTTTTCCTCGTGTCTCATGTTGGACATTAGCTGACTGCATACTGTTATCTAGCAACTCACCCTGGAGGTGAACGTATCTCTGGGTACGCATGAAGTAACATTAGTGTTGTTCATTTATTCATCAGGCACCAATAACAACTGCATTATTTAATACGATTCATTCTCAGTGCTTTTGCTCCTGGCAATTTCACCCTCTTGATTCTCTCCTTTCTACCTGACCTTTCTAAAATGTGTATTCTTTCTCACAGAAGCAGACATTGGTTGTGAATGGCCTTGGCCCTTGGTTCTGACTGGTCCATATTTCACTCCTCAGAGAAGGAAGACAGCGTCCATTCACAAAGGCAGCATCAGATTGTGCTCTAGCTGGATTTCATTGAACACCTACTGTATACAGGGCATTTTTTTAAGGGAATATACTAAATAAGTCACTTAAGGGAATAGAAAGATAAAGAAGTCTCCTTGCTTACTTTCTTGGCATATGATATAGTAAGAATCATAATAACTAAAATCACCTACTAGCACCTACTAAAATCACCTACCAGCATGTCCAGCACTGTTCTAAGTATCGTGTACGCATAAACTCATTTAGTCTTCAAAGGATCCTCTAAGGGAGGTAGTCTCATTATCCCATTATACAGAGAAGCAAATGAAAGCAGAGGCGGGTTGAATTATTACTGTTCAATGCTGTAAACAAGAATATGAATCATCATGGGGCAAAGGGGAAAATTTTAAAAGTAGCATTCGGGAGACAGGGATGGTACCCCATGGAGTCTCAACCAGTAGAGAGGGAAAAACCTAGAACAACAGCAACAACAAAAACTCAGGCCAGATTTCCTACAAAGCTGACCTTCGATGGAATTTTAAAGTAAACTTTAAAGACTCCTGTGTTCCAGGAACGTTCGCCAAGTGCTTTGCTTCGTATAATTCCCAGCTTCACCCACTCTCCATTTTACAGATGCTCCATTAGATGCTCCATTAGATACTTCAAGAGGAAATTGGATGTCTAATTTTGCAAAATAATTAAAGGCAAAGAAGTGAAACTCAGGTCTGCCTTAAATGGGCACCCGTGATTTTAGCCACTTTACCATATTGCCTCTATCATTCAGGGAGATATCTGATAAGATGAAAGAGCAGGCTGAGATGCTTTGTGCAGAGAAACATGGAGATAGAGGTGGGGAAGTAAGGTTGAGGATGTATCACAAAGGGCCAAGATAAGAAGTTTCAACTGAGGATGTCATGCATGGGTAGGTCCTTCCAATTCTTTAGAAGAATCCATAATAGGAATTATGCTTTAGTAACGTTACTTAGACAATAAAATATATTTGGAGGAGTAACTCAAGGGGCATTTGGGAGGCCCTTGGAAATGACTCAAAAGCTCTATGAGTATCTAAATAACAACATGACAATCATAACCAAAAAGAGGAGATAAACCCAAAAGTTACTCTAGGCAACTGATAAGATACACATTTGGTAACTGTTGTCCATTGGATAAGAGAAGGGGAAGAATGGGTATGACTGTCAGGTTTCCAGACTGGTAAACCTGTAAAATGACCGTACGGTGCCTATACCAGGGATAAACACATTATAAAGTCTAGCTTATATGATGCTCATGATGATGAGTTTGGGTTTGGACAACATGATCTGAGGTTCCCACAGAAGACTGCCTTGGAGCAATCCAGCAGGTAATTAGGAATGTGGTCTTGTGCTCAGGATAGGAGCTGAGATAAAAAAATATAATTTTTAAATAAAATTAGAACTTTTTAGGTTTATAGAAAAACAGTGAAGATATGTTAGAAGGCTTCCATATATCATATACCAAATTTCTCCCATTATTAACATTTTGCATAAGTATGATGCATTTCTTAACATTAATGAGCTAATATTAATATGTTATTATTAACTACAACCCATTGTTTATTTAGATTTCTTTAATTTTTGCTTAATCTTCTTTCTTTTTTTTTTTAGTGTTTTTTTATTTTTTGAGCGACAGAGAGAGATAGAAGGTGAGCAGGGGAGGGGCAGAGAGAGAGGGAGACACAGAATCCAAAGCAGGCTCCAGGCTCTGAGCTGTCAGCACAGAGCCTGACGTGGAGCTCAAACCCACGAACTTGAGATCATGATCTGAGCCAAAGTCGCATGCTCAGTGGACTGAGCCACCCAGGGGCCCCTAATCTCCTTTTTCTGTTGTGGAATCACAATCAGGATACTACATTACATTTAATCATTTTATCTCCTTAGGCTCCTCTTGGCTCTTACAGAGTCTCGGACTTTCCTTGTTTGGATGACCTTGACAGTTTTGATGAATATTGCTCAGGTATTTTCAATGTCACTCTTAAGATTTGTTTGATGTTTTTCAATGATTATAGTTACGCTATGATTCTTTGGAAGGTAGACCACAGTGCCATTATCATTACATTATATCAAGGGTAGATATTATTAATATGAACCTCACTGTTGATATTCACTTTGATGACCTAGCTGAGGTCATGTTTGTCAGATTTCTCCATTATAACGTTACTCTTTCCTTTTCCTCTACTTTCCATTCTCTACTCTTTAAAAAGAAGTCGCTTATGGGGTGCCTGGGTGGCTTAGTCAGTTAAACGTCCGACTTTCGCTTAGGTCATGATCTCGCGGTTCGTGGGTTCGAGCCCCACGTCGGGCTCTGTGCTGACACACAGCTCAGAGCCTGGAGCCTGTTTCAGAGTCTGTGACTCCCGACTCCCTTTCTCTCTGACCCTCCCCTGCTCACGCTGTCTCCCTCTCTCTCTCTCTCCTAGAAATAAATAAAACATTAAAAATATTAATAAATAAATAAATAAATAAATAAAAAGAAGTCACTTAGGTAAGGAGGGGAGGTATTTTATCCTCCTTAAGGGTAAAGTATCTATATAAATTATTTGAAATTCTTCAGCACAAAGCATATTCTGTTTCCCACAATTATTTATTTATTCATATAAATCCAATTATTTACATAAGTATGACATATGGGTATCTATTTTAGACTTTAAAGTATAACCCAATACTACTTGTGTTCTTGCTCAAATTGTCCTAGTTTAAGCCATTGGGAACACTTTCTGTTGGTTCCTATGCCCTTTTGCCATATCTCCGTCACCGTGTGTAGATTTTTTGTGTGTAGTGTCAGAATTGTTAGCCTCTATTGTACCATGGGAAAGAATGGTCTCAGATAAAGTACAGCACTTACGCACAGTTTCTTTTCACTTTATTTTGACAGACTCTACTCATTGCAAAGTCACTTGGTCCGATATCTTTTCCCTTTACCTGAAAGTAATTGGAGGAATTTGTACAAAGAGGATGGCTGATAATAAGAGTTTAGATGAGTTTGCTAAGGAAGTGTAGGGACAATGGCACATCTTGAGGAAACGCTGTTCCTTTGGGACTAGTGGGCGAAGGGGGAGCAAGTGACAGTGATAATAGAAAATTAGGAGGAAATTGAGGAGTACAATGGGAGAGCTGCAAGTGGCAAGAAATGAAGGGCCAGTTGGTTGGGTGAGATGGAGCATAAAGATGGAGACCAGACTCTCACATCTGCAGGCCAAACATGGGCTCCCTCTTTAGGATCGTTCCTCTTTAACAAATATTCTCAAGAAACATTCCCTCTTTGGGTATGTAGTGCTTTTAAACATTCCCTCCCTATACGTGCAAACATATGATATTTGTCCTTCTATGTTTGCACGTATAGGAGTATTAGGAGGGACTTAACAGAGGCCCAAGGGGGAAAAGAAGGGGGGAAATGGTGGGGGAAAGGGAGAGAGGCAAACCATGAGAGACTCTTGAATGCTGACAAAAACTGAGAACTGATGGATGTAGGGAGGAGGGGGGATGGGCATGGAGGAGGGCACTCGTGGGGATGAGCACTGGGTGTTATGTGGAAACTAATTTGACAATAAACTATTTGTAAAAAAAAAAAAATTAAAAAAAACAACAACATTCCCTCCCTGTAGTGCTTTTAAAACAAAAGACCTCACTTCACACTCCAATTAACTTCTCCCTCCAACCTCTTCCTCCTTATGGCTCTTCTCCCACTCCTTTTTCCCTTCCCCTCTTTCTCTGCCTGGGTATCCCATTTTGTCCACTGTTTGCACCTATAAAAGGCACCACCCAGTGCAGTCGAACCTGTATTTTTTAAATATAACTTTCCATTAACCATTCTCCAGTTCTCAAATGGCATTTCCTTCAAAATGCCCCTCTTGATCTTCATCCTGCTTCCTCTAAAAGAAAAAGTTAGATGCTTCTGGAATGAACTCCCATCACCACACTGCCTGTTAGGTCAGTCCTTCTGGTTAACCTCTCGGTCTTCCCTCACCAACCTGTCAAATGCATGAGAAGAAGACCATATTCATTTCAGTCACCATTGTATGTGTCCATAGGGTACATGACGTCGGTAAGTACTCGATAAACATTTAAGTCATGAATTCATTTATAAAATGAATGCTTAGCTGTCATCACGTCAGTCTGAAAATGAAATATTCATTGTCATCTTTAAGAGTTGGGGCACCTGGGTGGCTCAGTCGGTCAAGCAACCAGCTCTTGATTTTTGCTCAGGTCATGATCTCACAATTTGCGAGTTCGAGCTCTGCCTCGATTCTGTCAAGATTCTGTCTCCCTCTCTCTCTCTGCCTCTCCCCAGCTTGCTCTCTCTCAAAATTTAAAAAAAGAGGTATTTATTCCATTCTTCCCTTTTCTTCTCCTCATCAACCAAAATGTATCCCATTCTGCAGCTCTCCAGTGATTCCTTTGACTTCCCAGTTTGTGAAGTACTCCCATCTTACAATATTCAGTTACTCACTTTGATTTTCCATTATTTAATTTTGTCACAAGTCCCTGTTTATGGCATTAGCTAGACAGCAACTTTTCCAAAAACAGGGGATGAGATCTATGTTTAACGTAGCAGCAGCTACTAAACACCAAGTATATGCATGGAGAGGGAAGACTTGACCTCTTTCCTTCAGGAGCTCCTTATTATGTAGCTGTGAGACAGGCCATACATGAACTGATGAGGGAGTACTTGCAAAGTAATGTAGGAGAAAGTGTGGGGCAGAATACAAACTGGCTTAGTAATTGCAGGAGGCAGTAGAGATTGCAAGGCGAGGCGTGATAAAGCTGCAAAGTGAGGAAAACTTTGGAAATAGGACAAATACATGAAACTGATTGCTCTTTGTGACCCTTTCACAAGTGCCCTTCAGATGTGGGGGGTGGGGACAGTAAGCAAGATGGACACCAGGAGGTCTGACTTCAAATGACCTTTGGGTCCACCACTGGCTGGTTGTATGACCCTGGGCAAGTCATTTAACTCCACTGAGCATCAGTTAGTCCTCTATACGATGATAATTTAATATTAGCCTACTTCTCAGGGATTGCAGGCCAGTGTAGATGCTGATGAGCGGTATTCAGATGGGAGTAGTGAGGGTGAAAAAAAAATCAAACCAGAGGGGCGCCTGGGTGGCTTAGTCGGTTAAGCGTCCGACTTTCGCTTAGGTCATGATCTCGCGATTCGTGGGTTCGGGCCCCGCGTCGGGCTCTGTGCTGACTGCCAGCTCAGAGCCTGGAGCCTGTTTCAGTCTGTGACTCCCTCTCTCTCTGACCCTCCCCTGCTCACGCTGTCTCTCTCTCTCTCTCCTAGAAATTAAAAAAAAAAAAAAATCAAACCAGATTCCTAGGTTTCTAGACCTGAATCAATATGTAACTAGTGGTATCATTAACGGAGATGGGAAAAACAGGGAAAAAAAGGAAATTTGGAAGGAAAGTTAAACTAGGAAGGCAGACAGTCACAAATATTGTCTTCAACACATTCCACTTACAATACTTGTTAGATAATGGCCTGTTTGGACAGACAGTTCATTCAGCTTTCTGCTTCCTAGTCCATCAACCCCAAATAGCACATTCTGTCACTTTCTGCTTCTGCTCTGCCTTGAATTTTTCAATAGAATATATTTATTTTCAAAAGTATGTGACATTTCCACTTTTGTTGTTGTTGTTGTTCATTGTTTATATCCCTCTCAAGACTATAAATGATGAAAAGGCAGGTGTTTTACTCTGCTCACTATAGAACCCCTAATGCCCAATGCAATGGCTGCCGCATTGTTGACACCCAATAATGAATGAACAAATGGTTGAATACATGATTGAATCTACGTAGAGAAGTCCATGTAACTTCTGGATAAATGTGCTTTGGGATCAAGAGCCAGAATACAGCCAAAAATACAGTTCATTATCATCTGCAATTAGGGGAGATTTAAAGCTATGGGAATATGGATGGAGAAAAACTGAGAGCAGGTGGAAGACTCTGGAATGCACATGTGTAAGAACTGGATTTGAGTGTAGTTGCTTGTTGCCTCCAGAGCTCAGACTTTGTAAGGCTGTTCTATCCTGCTTCTCTCCACTGGGGGAGAGAGATCCTTTGTCAGGCCCCACCTCACCCTCACCCAAGCCCTCCACCAGAGAGAGTGCATGCAAGTGGGGGAGGGGCAGAGAGAAAGAGGGAGGGAGGGAGACCATCCCAAGCAGGCTCCACTCTGAGAGCAACACAGGGCTCTGTCCCAGGAACTGCAAGATCACGACCTGAACAGAAATCACGAGGCGCCTCCCCAAATGGTTAATTTTTAACAGTAGAATTTTAGGCTGCAGGTTATTCTCAGAGATCAACTAAGCCTTAGGTGTCGTCGGTCAGCAGAGAGTTGCCTGTCAACACTTGAGTGTAAAACATCCTGTCCCCCAAAGATTGGTGATCAAGGAAATGGAATATCCCATCCTAGTAGCTTTTCTACCTAAAGAATACCTGATCATCTTTCTATAAGCAGAGTGATAGTTCATATCCTCAAAAAGAGGCAAAATGGTGTCTTTTGATACTGCTTTTGCTACCTAGCTAAATAAAGAGAGAGCTGGGTTTCAGGGTCCACATCAAGTACTTAAGTGGAAAGCCATGTGCACCTTAACGTAAATTCAAAGGCCGTGGCTACGATCTTTTGGCCCACTACCTTTGAAAGTCACAGCAAGTCACAAAACAAAAACAAAAACAAAACAACACACACACACACACACAGGAAAGACAGACTGATTTTGGTTCTGTGGGCTACAGGGAGTTTGTTCTTGAGTTTGAAATGCTTGCAGGTAAGAAATTAATGTGCTGTCGGGAAATCAGTGCTCTTTCAAGGGTGAGAAAATATGTAACATCTTTTTCATTTGCTTCAGGGGACAAGCAACCTAATATGGCATTTTCCCTGCAGAGTCTACGATGAAGAGTTTTAGGAGCTCAGAACTCACGACAAAATTAAGAAAGCAGAACGTTCAGGACATTCAATCTGTTCAGCAGTTCGCTCTCTGATGCTCTTCTGTGGTCTCATCAAGACCGAAACCTGACTCAGAACGTGAGGAAGGGCGCAGTGTATGTCTTTGCCATCAGAGGTCTGAGGCCGTCTCATTAAATACACATTTATAACTTGATCTCCTTAAATAGTACTTTTCTGAGCAAAAGATTTTATTAGACAAATTACATGTAAGGGAATATCATCTTCCATATGGTATTTAAAATAATAACAATAGTAATAATCGTGGCAAGAGTAATAACACCAAGGGATCAGCTTTGCAAACGGAAACCTGAAAGTTTCTGTTTTCTGGAGGGACAGTTTTTGATCTTACAGTTCAGCTGCATATTAACTGGTCTTCCTGTCAACATTGGTCCCTCAACAGTTATGGTTAGATCTCATCATTAAGTGCCCTAACTTAGAGAAGAATGAAGAAGGTTTGTTTTGTTTTTTTCTTTAAGTATGGTCAAATGTAGTGGACCAAGGTCAAGTCACACACAGAAGAATTTCAGCAGAGTGGCTCTCCCGTTGCAAACTGAAGAGGCTAGAACTTCACAAATGCCTTCCTAGGTAACTTTTCTCAGACTTCGGCAAAGAAAGATGGTGACAGCCAACCTGAAACAACAGTGAAAAATTCTCACCTCAGGCATCCAAAGAAGGCTGGATTTTGCTCTCTGCCGAGAATGTGCCGTGAAGCACCCAAATCCATCTTTATTCTTTTTTTGGTCAATGCCGTAGTCTATTAAACATGCTGTTTAGCACCAAGGTTAGTCTCAGATGCCATTAAAGTCAGTGTTGAATAATGTATTTATATTTGCTTTCGGGGGTGGGGATGGTGCTGTGTTGTATGCAAACTTGTAAAATAAAACTTGGAGTGTCTAAAAGAACTTCATTTCACATATGACCTTTTACAGTAATTGGATCTGAATTATAATCAGTCACCTGAATCCTGAAATAGATAAAATAGTTTTTTAATGTTAAAAAGTTTTAGCCCTTCGTTGATTATCTATCAGTGCTTACAGTCCTGTGAAAATAAGATAAATGAGAAATTTGGTCTCTAATTAGACTTCACTAGATTTACAGCTTTTAATTTATACGCCAATGCAGCTCAGGCCGGCACTAACGCAGATAGAGACGGAGCCACAGTTTTCAATTGATTTAACAATTTAATTGCAGCATTAACATCCATTAACATTTAACTAACCTTTTAAACTAACCTCAGGCACAACCTTAAAGACTAAATGAAGTAAAATTGCATATAAAAAGGTACTAACATACAGCAGTAAGAAGCCAAAGTGAATCTTGAGGGAGATTTAGCATTAACTTCCTCACATCAGCAGGAGGGAGTCTGTTTTCCTTTTTGCAAAATTCAGAAGGAAAGCATGCTCTAATTTATAGGAAAAGGAAATAGGCACATTTGATGGTTATTAACTCTCACTTATGTCTTCTTGTCTTTAGCGAGATCTATAGATGCAATACCCCTTACAACAGTGAAACACTAATGATAAGAAACGTGCAGGAGGGAATCTAAAAAGGAGCACCACACCAGAACTGAATGCAAATTTGATAGGAAGTGGAAATACAATACATTTCAGACTCTATTGTCTTCTTGAAACATGGAGAATGCACGTATTCCTTCAGTTAGGGCAACCAACACTTGTAAGTTTCTTTATTTGTTTGTTTGAATTGGGGGTTGAGTTGTTTGGTCAATGCTTCTCTTTTACACTTTTTCAGCCTCTCTCTCTCTCTCTCTTAACTGAATGGGAAGATTATAATGGGACCGTAGATTATATTTTATTTATTTATTTTTAATGTTTTATTTATTTCTAGGAGAGAGAGAGACAGCGTGAGCAGGGGAGGGTCAGAGAGAGAGGGAGTCACAGACTCTGAAACAGGCTCCAGGCTCTGAGCTGGCAGTCAGCACAGAGCCTGACGCGGGGCTCGAACCCACGAACCGTGATATCATGACCTGAGCGAAAGTTGGACGCTTAACCGACTAAGCCACCCAGGCGCCCCGATTATATTTTAAATTGGAGGGAAAATTCAGGGTTATAATTGTAAGATCGGGGAGGAACTGTAAGATTCTTCCTTTGACTTCAAAAACAATTACACTGTAAAAGATCTAGTTTCATGCACGTGGACTCCTTTCTACGGAGGAACCATCTGGAAAGCTCTGGTAATGTAACGGGAGAGTTTCTTTAAATATTGATTTTAGAACATTCTCCAAGGCAACGCAGGAGGACTAAACAAAATAGTGCTGGAATCTTTGTGATCTTCAGGAAGCCGTCCTGGGGCTGCACTGGAATCGTCCCCAGTGGTGTCCCGGATAGAGGTGTCTGGAGAAGCTGGAAGCCCTTCCAGCCAGAGGAGCCACGCTGTTCCTGGGCTGATACTGTACATCATCCGTATAGTACTAGTTCAATGATCCGGATATTAAAAGCCCATCACTGCAAGCATTGACACAATATATTGTCACTCCGCTATTTTTCATGCTTCCTGGCACTTCAATTTTAATCTGTATTGCAGGGCTCGGAGGATAGATTATATTAACACTGTCCTCATCCAGGAAATGTGGGAATAGCATAGACATTCTTGCCTTAGAAAGTCCAGGGCGGTGCCTCGCAAGAAAGGACTGTAATTAACCTGAGTAAACAGGAAGAAAAAGTGATCTGAGAAACCACTAGGGTGATAATACGTTATAATCAGCCTTTTCTGTTCACATTGGCTTTAGTAATGCTTTATATACAAATACCACTGATGTGTATAATTTATCTTATTATAGGTAGTTATACATCCCAATTCAGTACAGGGTAGAGGGGCTCTGAAGTCAGACTATATGAATTTAAGCCCTCTCTTCACCATTTGCTAGTTTTACGTCCAAAGCAAGTTCTTGAAACTCTCTAGGTCTTCAGTTCTTTTTCTTAAAAAAAAAAAAAAAAGAAACAATTCAAATAGCTCCTTCTCTATAGGATGGTTGCCAATATTAAATAAGTACTCAACCTGGCATGCATTTAGTGCACTGGTCAGCAGAGGATTTTCACTGAATATGTGTTGAAGGCAGAGAGGAAAAGAGGGAGAAAGAGATGCATGGAGGTGAGAGTCTAAGAAATCTGCAAATATGGGAATCAGGTCTCAAAATTACTATTATTTTAGAGAGAGCCAGAGCACAAGTGGGGTAGAGGTACAGAAGAAAAAAAAGAGAGGGAGAGGGAGAGGGAGAGGGAGAGAGAGAGAGGGAGAAGGAGAGTAAGGGACAGAGAATCTCAAGCGGGCTCCATGCTCAGCACAGAGCCAAAGTGGGACTTGATCCCACCACCCTGACATCATGACCTGAGCAGAAATTGAGTTGGTTGGATGCTCAATCAACTGAGCCACCCAGGCACTCCTCAAAACTACTGTTAATATAGCTATTGATATATGATGCTAAAGGGAATCTAATAGATATGAAAAATACATGAACAAAAAATGAATAACTTACTGTCCTATTGAAAGACACTGTAATAAATGATGAGATGATAATTTTTTTAAGAAACAACATAGGAGATAAATCTTCATGATGAGTTTTTTTGGACATGATACCAAAGACATGAGCAATAATAGGAAAAACTCATAAATCTGATCTCGTCGAAAATTTTTGATCCTTTTAAAGGATCGAATGCCAGACTACAGACTGCAAGAATCTATTTTCAAACCATAAATTCAGCAAAACATTAGTATTTAGAATATATAAAGAAATCATTCATGCAGAGTGGAAAGCCAAAGAATTAAATTAGGAAAACCAAGAAAAACATGCAGTTCATTGAGGAAGATATGCAGATAGCAAATAAGCACATGAGAACACATCAAATGTCTTTACTTATTAGAGAAATAAAAATTAAAATTGTGAGAGCACTATACACCTAACAGAAAGGCTAAAATTTTTTAAAAATTAGTAAAATACCAAATGCTGAGAAACTGGGTCCCGCGTTCATGGCTGGTAGGAATATAAAATGGTACCACCACTCCAAAAAACTACTGGTTAGCAATTTCTTGCCAACTAAACATATGATCATCATACAACTCAGCCATTACCCTCTATGACTTTTACCTGAAAAAAATAAAAACTTGTGTTTGTACAAAAAAATTAACATGAATGTTCACAACTGCCTTATTCACAATAGCCCCAAACTGGAATCAATACTAACATTGTTCAATAAACTAATGATTAGAATACCACAGTGCATTCATGTTATTACTTAACAATAAGAAAGGAAAAAACAATTGATACATGTCACAAGTGGATGGACTCCAAGGAAATGATGTTGAGTGAAAAGCCCATCTGAAGAGGTTACACCCTGTAAAATTTAATTTATATAATATTCTCGAAATGACAAAATTACAGAAATGGAATAGATCAGTGGTTCTCAGAGGTTAATATGGATAGGGGAGGGTTTTTAAAAAAATTATTTATTATAAAAGGGCAACAAAAGGGCATTCTGGTAATGGTAAACTGCTCTAATCTTGACTGTAGTGATATAGGAGTGTATTCCCATGATAAAATTACATAGAACAAAATACACACACACATACTCACACAAACAAATGAGTACATGTAAAACGTATGGGATCTGAGTAAGATCAGTAGATTATATCAATGTCTGTTTCATGGTTATGGTTTTGTGTGTACTATAATCATGCAGATGTTACCATTAGGGAAAAATGGATGAAGAGTACATAGGATCTCTCTGTGTTCTTTCTAACAGTTGCGTGTGAATCTAGAATTGTCTCAAAATGAAATGATTAGAAAAAAATAGAAGAGGGGCACCTGGGTGGCTCATTCGATTATCCCTAAAACTCTTGATTTGGGCTCAGGTCATGATCTCACAGTCGTGAGATAGAGCCCTGCATTGAGCCTGCGCTGACAGCATGGAGCCTGCTTGGGATTCTTTCTCTCCCTCTCTCTCTGCTGCTCTCTCTCTCTGTCTCTCTGTCTGTCTGTCTCTCTCTGTCTCTCTGTCTGTCTCTCTTTCTCAAAGTAAATATACTTTAAAAAAAAGAAAACAGGAAAAGCTGTAATGTTTGAAGCAACAGCATACATTAATCTGGTACCAACTGTCGTAATGATGCGTGCAATAGACTCCCATGTCCAGTGCCAATGACATCCTCCGGTCAGCAGAGATGGCATTGGTATCTTCCCTGCCCTTGTTTTGCGGTGTGACATAAACTATGAGTCTCACTGTCTCCCAGCCCCTCTTTTCATAAGCCTGATGCTATAGCCTTCCCAGAAATTCTATGACTTACTCAATATTCAGAATTCCTTTGATGCTTACAATGGGCTGTGTCAGTATCTATTGCTGGCAGTTGAGAGCTCGGACTGGTACAGACGGATACAGGCTCACTTCCTGACATTAATAATACTGAAACCGTATGAATGATGCAAAACCCTCTTTAAATTCTGCATACTTCATTCCAAGCTGAACTACTTGAATGTAATTGTTTGACAAGAGCAAATTAAAAATCATCCCCAGAGAGCACTGATTGGCCATATATCACAAATGCTCAAAACTAATTTTTTTTCCATGGGAGAAATCTTTCAGGAATAACTTTTCATGTGGCCTCAGGGATGCCTCATGCTGTACACATTCTCAAGAGCCAAGCTGAAAGGTCAAGTCTAGGTTTTCAAGGTCACTAAAGCAGAACACTTGGAGACTTTAATTCCTGCTATTTCTTCCGAGGGCAGGAATACCTAAGAAGTAAAGGTTTCAGACACTGGAATCCATTGCTTGTGTTTTAATATGAGGCTGTGGGTTCCACTTGCAGATTCTGGATATAAAAATTACAAAAGTGACTTTGCTGTCAGCTGGTCTCAGTGCAAATCACAATAATGACTGTGGCCCACAGTATTCTCCAAAGATGGCCACAGCAATGTCTCCTATCCCGTAGCTTCTCTAGACACTTGTCATTTCCCCAAATGGGAAGTGGACTCTATGTCCTCTTCTCTTAAACCTGCGACTGCCTTAACCAAATGAGTGTCAGTGACTACGTGACTTCTGAGGCAGAGTCATAAATGTTCTGTACTTCTGCCTTGCTCTTTTAAGACTTTTACTCTTGTGTCTTGGAACACAGCTGCCATGGTGTGAGCCCAAGCAGCCCAGGGAGAAACTTATAGAAAAAGAACCACAGCTGGCTCCCATCATCAGCCAGCATCAGCTTGCAGGTCATGTGAGGGAGCCATCTTGAAAGTGGGTCCCCTCAGCCCTCATGAGCCACCCCAGCTGAAGTGGGTAGAGCAGAGATAAGCCATCCACCTCATCTCAGATCTTGCCTACACTGAATATTTCTGAGAAGATTATTATTTTTTAGCTACTCAGTTTTAGGGTGGTTTGATATGCAGCAAAGGATAAGCAAACAATCAGAGATGGATGGACACTTCTGATACAAATTCAGAAGGAAAAGCTCTCTTTCCCCATATTTCCATCCACTGCACTTCCATCTGGACGTTAGAAGAGTCACAATATTGTGATGGTAAAGTTAAGATCAAACACTGAGGACACAATTCTAGGAGCTGGAAAACATCCCCAGTATAAGAGAACTGACCTGCCCACTGAGTGGAATGTTCTGTGCAGAAGCTCTGTGGTTGAAAAGGAGGCTCTGAAAATCTCCTGGGACATGCAGATGATTGGCAAAGACTCAGCTTTCCTCGACTCTCAGCCTGGCCATTTGCCATGTTCTTCAGGCATGAACCCCGAAGTATCCATCCTGTTTTTGCAGCAGCAAACTTATTTTAAAGGTCCTGCTCGCCGTCAAGTATGGAGAATCTGAGTTGCTTGATCACTCGCTCCTCCTCACTCCCCAGTTACACGACTTTGCATAAGATCACTTAGGCTTCTCTTAAACTACTCTCAAGGAAGGCAGAAGGAAAAGATTGTATGTACTTAAAAAAAATTGTACTTACACACTATTTACCTTGACATATATCTTTTGAAATTCAAATGAAAAAAGTAAAATTCAAAATAAAAAGTAAGCTTTTTCTCTGATAAGATATTCTTTGGAAGGGACTTCTGCTATATACTTTCTTAATTTTTTTTTCTCATGTCTATTTTTTTATTTATTTTGAGAGAGGAAGAGAGAGAGCGAGTAGGGGAGGGGCAGAAAGAGAGGGAGAGGGAGAGAATCCCAAACAGGCTCTGTGATGACCACATAGAGCCCGATAAGGGGCTCAAATTCATGATATGTGAGATTATGACCTGAGCTGAAAACAAGAGTCAGCTCCTTATTGACCTTGGTATATTATTGAAGTTTAATAGCAGAAGCCTTCCTGCTGGACACCTTACTGAATTTAGTATTAACCCCTGTTAATAGGAGATTTTAGATATTAAGGAAATTACTGATGTTCACTGCTCCCTACTGGATATGCCATGGAAGTAGATATTAGACCTAGATCTTTTTTTTTTTCTGGTAGATTAGTGTTCTGTTAGCCACTATAAAGGCAACAACTTCACTTAGTTGTAAAGGCAACACTATAAAGGGCTTCTGTCAAAATCAAGAGTTTTAAAGCATTGTATTCATTGAGTAAACCGTGTATATTCATTCCTAATCCTTGGGGGCAAAAATCTGGTTATTTCTCCATCTTGTTACCTTCTCATAAGATAATAGAATCGGGAAGAAGGCTCTTGCTGACTCAGAAGGAAGTAAGTCAAAATGGACATGCTACAGACTGATTTACGTACAGAATTGAGGTCAGGCCCAAGCTTCAGAAAGACAACATTGGCCAGGCTGCACCCAGAAATAGGAGACCATGGGTGGGTTAGGGCTCCGGTGGGCTTGAGGTCAGGACTAAATCAGAATTTGGGATCTGGGAAGTCGGCAAGATGAGAGCACAGAAAGAGGCCCTTGGGGAGCTGAAGCCAAAGAGGAGACCAGCATTCAACGGGGAGTTTGAGGTTAAGAAATCAGTAGAGATACCCAATTCACGTCTTCTCAGGGTTAGAATATGTGAGAAAGAATGAAATCTGGCCATGTGTAGCAACATGGATGGTCCTTGAGGGTGTTATGCTGAGCGAAATAAGTCAGGCAGAAAAGGACAAATACCATGTGTTTGCACGTATAGGAGGATTGGGAGGAACTTAACGGAGGACCATGGGGGAGAAGAAGGGGAGAAATGGTGGGGGAAAGGGAGAGAGGCAAACCATGAGAGACTCTTGAATGCTGAGAACAAACTGAGGACTCATGGGTGTGGGGGGGCAGGGGGAGATGGGCATGGAGCAGGGCACGTGTGGGGATGAGCACCGGGTGTTATATGGAAACCAACTTGACAATAAACTACTTGTAAAAACAATAAAAATTAAAAAAAAAAGAATATGTGTTCTATAGCTTCTTTTACACTTTCTGCTGGTGGTGGAAGACTTTGGATTTTCCAAACAGAAAGCATTTATTGGAGGCTCAGAGAAAACCAGACATCCACTAATGCCCCAAGCCCACATAAAGCTCAGGCCACCACTACTTCATATACTTAAAAATAATTACAAAAAAACAAACAAGAGTTGAATCAGGCATTTTCATTATGTACTTAAACAACAATGTCTTGCTTAATCTTCATGATACCCCTGTAGAGTGAGCTTTATTATTTCTATTTTATCTTTTTTTAAAAATTTTTTATGTTTTATTTATTTCTGAGAGAGAGAGAGAGACAGAGCATGAACAGGGAAGGGTCAGAGAGAGAGGGAGACACAGAATCTGAAACAGGCTCCAGGCTCTGAGCTAGCCACCAGCACACAGCTGGACGCGGGGGTCAGACCTACAAACCACGAGATCATGACCTGAGCTGAAGTTGGATGCTTAACCAACAGAGCCACCCAGGCACCTCTATTATTTCTATTTTAGACCAGGCAAATAGAGATCTGGAGAGGCCAAGAACCTTCTAAAACGTTACAAGACCAGCCCCCAGGGAATGTCAAACTTTGAACCAATATCTGCCATATTCCGAAGCTCTTCTTCTTAGGTATCAAGCAAAATTGAATTCATGCTTGGGAATTAATAGATTGGGAATAAAATCACTAAACCACCAGTGTGCTGCCCCAGGTATCGAAATAACCAACAGTCATGTTTTTATGACTAATATGAAGTTTTCTTGACTTCTTTAACCTCTCAACCAAGAGTTTAATCTACATTAATCTATATTGCTGTGGGATAGAAAATAAATAGAGCCCGTCGAAAACCCTACCAACAAAACCCTGCTGTCCTGAAATGCTCTGAAAGCCAAATGCCAACCAAGCTGGAAGTCCAGCATATACTGACTGTGTACCTACCCTTTCTCCAGAGTCCTTTCTGTCTCAGAATAAGGCAGACCATCTTTGTCATAGATGCACATACCTCAGTGGTTTGAGCCTATAGATACAGAGATCAAGAGGGGAAAGTAATCTGCAATGAGGTAGCATGGCTTCGGTGAGTGCACTGATGAAATTAGTACCAATGTGGCATAATGGTAGACATTCCTTTACAGGTAATTCATGCTGTAAACTCAGTTTTATAAGGTGCTCCCGAAAAGTTTTCATAAATTTCTGACTTTTTTTCTACTAAATAATTGCCTCTGATGGAAAGAGAAGAATCTTAGGCATTTGGAAAAAAGAATACATTAAAAAGATATGTGAGGGCACGCCTGGTTGGCTCAGTCGGTTAAGTGTCTGACTTCAGCTCAGGTCATGATCTCACGGTTCGTGGGTTCGAGCCCCGCATCAGGCTCTGTGCTGACTGCTAGCTCAGAGCCTGGAGCCTGTTTCAGATTCTGCATCTCCCCCTCTCTCTGACCCTCCCCTGCTCATGCTGTCTCTCTCAATCTCTCTCTCTCTCTCTCTCTCTCTCTCTCAGAAATAAATAAAACATTTAAAAAAAGTTTTAAAAAGATATGTGAGTATCCCTGTATCTGCCATTGGCAGTAATGAACAAACAGAGGTCAGGACAAAAGGTTTCTTCATCCTTATAAGGTTAGAGCCAAGTACAGAGCATGGCTCACCATAAGCATTTGGCTGATATTTGTTCCACTGGTGGACAATTTTACAAGGCCCAAATGGTTAGCATTCCTCCCCTCACATCTGGACACCTTTATGGAGGTTGCCCAGCCAAGGAACTATTTACCTGTTTCCATTTGTTTTTCTATTGAAATTGTAGATGCACTTTTCTAGAGATGAATTAAGAAACAGTTCATTCTGACACATCTCCCTTTGTGGGAGATTGTTCTTGTGAACTCTGGGCATCGCTTCTGTTATCATCGGGTTTCTGGACAAGACAAATATGGCAGCATCCGAGCGAGCGAGCACAGTGCGGAGAGGTGCTCCCATTTACATGGTTTGCCACATACCTGCCTTTCCCTGCTGGCTGGGTTAGTGCCAGTGATGAGATGGCTCATGACAAGCTCAGGTAAAAGGAAGAAATATGCCTCTGGAAGCAGTGAAGTGGTTCTTTTGCTCTGGGGACACCTTCTTGCTTTCCCTTTCCTCTCACTCTTAATCAGGGCCATGTTGGCCAAACACGACTTTTGTTCCCATTTCCGGCTACAGAGTCCAAGGTAAAACAGTATCGTTCTATATAGCACCATAGAAACGGGAGCCATTATCTGATCTCCACCCGTTGATAAACTTAACCCAAGGAACCCAAAGGCATATTGCAGGATGTGAAGATTATAGATGTGATTTGAAGGTACTGTTCTGCTGAATTTTATTTTCTTTATCCACATACATAGGCCATTCAGTTGTCTTCCCCTAACATTTATTCAGGCAATGGCTTACCTCTTTAGTCTTTTTTTTATTGAAGGCAAGGACTTTTAATACATTAAAAACATTTTTTTTGTTCATTTTTGATATATAGAGAGACAGAATATGAGCAGAGGAGGGGCAGGGAGAGAGAGGGAGACACAGAATCTGAAGCAGGCTCCAGGCTCCAAGCTGTCAGCACAGAGCCCAACGTAGGGCTCGAACCCACAAACCGTGATATCATGACCTGAGCCGAAGTTGGATGCTTAACCGACTGAGCCACCCAGGTGCCCCTAATACCTCTTTAAAAGATGCTACCAAGTCTTGTTCTTCTGTTTAATCTCAATTCAGCCATCAGTGAAGAAAGCCTTTAAAATAATTGAAACTTGAAGGCAAAGGGAATCTGGGAAATAAATACTTGAATGCATTGTGACAGTAGCCCTAGTATATAAAATTTAGAATTAAACAGAAATTCCGAGATTTCACGAAGCCATAGAAGGTGGCCACATTTGGGAGTATTAATTATAAAGGGTTTATCCTGCCTTGCTAGTCAACTTTAGGCATTAGCAAAATACTTTTAAAATATGAAAATACCTCCTGCAGGTGATGGCAAAAAAGGCTGTTATAGTAATCCATTCTTTTTGAAAAGCCATTTGCCAATATCAACCAAATGCCCTTAAAATATTCAATATCAAGTTAGTTCACTTGCTGGAGCCTTAACTAAAGGAATAGTACTAATTACAGAAAAAAAGCCTTGTGTGCGGAATGCTCCTCTCTGTGCTATACAAAAATCGTGAAAAATTGCAAACAGGCAATTTGAAAACAGAGGGTTAAGTAAATTATGGTACAGTCATTAAATGAAAGTGTATAATAACAAGATAGATTTCAATGGGTTTTGAGTTTGGAACAACAACAACAACAAAAAAAAAACCCTGTAACTGATCATACCACAGACGAAAGAAAGAGTGAGTGAAGGAGGGAAAAATAGAGATAAGAAACCTTCCAGTGCTGTGTTTATCTTCATCTTGGGGAGTTTGTGTTCAGGTCCTTACTTTCACTCTTTTGCTTCCACTAAGGAACATTTGCTTATGAAATACATATATTAGCCCCCATTCGTAGAATTGGAGCCATCAGAGTGTGAGGAGAAACATAATAGCATTTAGAATATAATCCATTGTCCAGAATATCACCTTTCTTGTATAAACAAGCAAACAAACAAGGACAAGATGAATACCTCGGTTCTTTCTGAGAATGCATTAAGTTGAAATAACAAAATAAAACAAACCTACCTCCTCCCCTCTTTCATGCCTTTGCTTTCAGTTTCATCGAGTATACTTCATTTTTCAAGGAGAGTGCTCTAATCAGGGCGAAGGGGTGGAGTGTATGAAATTGTTGGTTATTTACCAGAAGTGAGCACTGAAAACACATCTAAGCCTTGAGGCATTATGGAGACTTTCAAACAGCCTCCGAGGCGACCGCCTATAAATCTCTGCCCCTGTCATGTTTAACTAAAACCCAATATGCACTCAACAAGAAATTCATCAATGTTCTAAAGAAAACAATGACAAAGTACTCTCCTTTATGTCGGGAAAAACCGATACTTCCACAAGCAAAGAAGAAATCATTCTTCAATCCTTTCTACTTCTCTGTTCCTTCTCTTTTCTTCCTTTGCTTGCTTTCTTGATCTCATTCTCTCTCCCTCTCTCACTTTCTCTCTCTCCCGTATGCCCACCCCACCTCTGCAAGCTTCCATGCCAGTAGGGACAGAAGAAGCTATTTTCAGAGAGGGGAAAGAATTTGAGGTTATCAAAATATGAGAGCACCAATGACCTTTCAAACTTACACCTGCAGCCTATGATAATATATGAGGCACCCCAAGCATCATTTCCTTCTAAAATCTGATGTGGTGATGGGTCTCATGTGGCAAAAGTCCTTTGCATTCCAGCTGCACACCGCAATTCTATCGGGAGTGGCATTTCACTCTTACAACCATCTGTTACTCCCCTATGATCCTGCTCAGTCTTCATTTTAATTCTCTTGCTTACATCTTTGGAGGAAATAGCTAGTGACTGGGGAGAACAGTAAGTCCAAAAAAGGCAGTAGATTTAATTTGGTGATACAGACTTATACATTACTTCGCCCTCTTTTCTACCTGACAGTCATCATAGTGGATGCATGTAAAGGCTGTATGAAATTTGGAAAGGTAACGTTAACCTGCTGATAAAGTTCAAATTGAGTTTTGACCTTGCACTTCAGCCTATGGGTTGATCGTGTTTCAGGTTTCCACCCCCACCCTGGGCAATGCAGGATGTAGTGAAAAGACATGTATTGTCTTAACTGATGGACTCAGTCCATTGGCTCTGAAGCCCTTCCACTTCCTGGTAGAAAGAAACTACTTGACATCATCTCATGCCTCCTACATCACATGCCTGTTCAACCCCACACAGTAAGGAAGAAAGGTTCCCCCCCAACACACACACATCCTCTCCTTTGTTGAAGGGCCACTGATTAAGGGGGCACCACGTTCAACTCTTAACCAACTGTAATATCAAATTGTATCAATTTATACACTTAAATCTATTCCTAAAATGTGCATATTTAGATACCCATTTTTCATTGTGTGTTTTTTTTAACAGGTTTTTAGCTTTTAATCTACGAACCTGGGTTCTTCTCCTTCCATTTCTTATTGATAATTATCTTCAATTCTACTTAATATCAAGAACCAAATTACATTATATTAACAAGCCTAGGGGAGCCTCAGTGGCTCAGTCAGTTAAGCGTCTGACTTGGCTCAGGTCATGATCTCATAGTCTGTGAGTTAGAGTCCCACATCAGGCTCTGTGTTCACAGCTCAGAGCCTGGACCCTGCCTCAGATTCTGTCTCCCTCTCTTTCTGGCCCTCCCTCACTCAGGCTCTGTCTCTCTGTCTCAAAAATAAACATTAAAAATCTTTTATCTTAATAAACCTAACTTACAGAATGTGTTAATGAATTTAAATTTATGTCTCCTGATTATGATTCATACTATTGTTACTTTTAGTATTTCATGAATACCACATGAAACTTAAAGTTTTAGAGATTATAAACTATTTTAATATAAATGTTCTCATTATAGCTTTAAATAATTTTTATAAGAAAACAAGAATATGCTATTCCATTAGCATGATGAAGAGACTGACCTCCTTACTACAGAGCATTTTCCATAGTCTCACAACTAGTAAGAGACCATTTTGGATTTCTTACAAAATGTTTTTGCTTCTTATATCTAGAAATTGAGCCAGTTGTAACCCTCAAGGTGTCTCAGCCTTACAGTATGCTTAATGGGGACTCAGTGGCTATATTATTTTTCTCATCACTTTTATCTGATTGATTGAGAGATCAGGTCAGTGCCCTATTCTACTTAATCAGAAGTCTCAAACTGATGAATATTTGCAAATGTGTAAATTGTGAGAAATCACATATTTGTGAACATCTTAACTTGTATGGGTAAATATAATCCAAACTCATTTTTAAGGATAAAAGATACAGTTTGGAATTTCCCTTGCTACTAAAGTGGTCATCTGAACTCAAACCATCTTTAATGAGTCAATAATGATGATGAGATTGTCACTGTGGGGGGGACTCCCAGTTATGCCCACCCTTCAGTGGCAGTTTCCTCATGTCCTCAGCCTGCACATCCATGCTGACATGCACTGGGTACACAGATGAGTGGACACATTATAAGCCATTGTATGTTAGTATTTTCCATCTCTTGAAAACATCAATACCAACAGCTATCACTTTTTGTTATACTTACATTTTTGCAGCATATTTTTCTTTTTCTATTTTAAATTAATTTATTTTTAAATATAATTTATTGTCAAGTTGGTTTCCATATAACACCCTGTGCTCATCCCCACAAGTGCCCTCCCGAATGCCCATCACCCACTTTCCCCTTCTTTTTTTTTCTTTTTAAAGGTTTTATTTATTTATTTACGCTGAGAGAGAAGGACTAGAGAGAGAGAGGGAGAGGTAGAGAATCCCAAGCAGGCTCTGTGCTATCAGCATGGAGCCCTATGTGGGGCTCAGTCTCACGAACTGTGAGATCATGACCTGAGGTGAAATCAAGAGTCTGAAGCTTAACGGACTGAGCCCTGCGCCCCCCTCCCCCAGGTACTCCTGAGACATATTTTGTCCTGCATCAAGTTCCTATCACTGTTTTGAGTATCTGGGTACTAGGGTCCTTCAGCAGGAAAAAAAATTTCCATCCTCTCCTTCTCTAGGCAAGAGGAAAGCCCGAGATCACAGAGGAAGGCACTACACATTACTCAAGGCAGCCAGAGACAGAGACACAGATGACCTTATACCAGGGACTAAATTCCAGGTAAAGGAGTACATTTGGGGAGGTGGCCTCATTTTCAGTCAAACTGCGTGACAGTCCATAGGTGAAAGCACACGGGAACCTGGGTTGGGTTTTCCTGGGGACACCTGAAGGTTGACTTTGAGGGCTGGAAGGGCAAGCATGTAATATAAGACCTTGCTTTCAGGAATTTGCAATGTCTGGTTTGAATTCATTAAACTGTGTCTTTTATCCAATCACCTAGAAACAATTTTTAAGGCAAAAGCAAAACAGAAACTCTGGGGCACCTTATTGGCTCAGTTCATTGAGCATACAACTCTTGATTTCGCCTCAGGTCATGATCTCATAGTTTGTGACACTGAGCCCAGCATCCGGCTCTGAGTGGACAGCACAGAGCCTGTTTTGGATTCTCTCTCTCCCTCTCTCTCTGCTCCTCCCCTGGTCTCTTGCCAGCACACTCTATCTCTCTCTCACTCTCTCTCAAAATAACTAATAAATAAATATTTTAAAAAATAAATAACTCTGGTTAAACCATCTCAAGGAGTATTAAATCTCTGTCAAGTCAGCGTTGACATTTTTCATCGGTGTATGTCCAATATGTAAGTTTGACAAAGTTATTTTTTTTTTGCCTCCCCACCATGACCACAACGATTACAAACAATTTTGGATTATAGATTTAAGAATTAATCCATATTTCTTAATTGAATAAATAAATCGCCCCATAAATTGTGTATGTGAGGAATTGGAAGTTTTTATTTTTTAAATTATTTATGTTAAGGAATCCAGAAAGGAAAGAATCAGAAGAGACTGGCCAACAATTCCTTTATTTATGCAAAAGAAAGAAAGGGAAAGAAAGAATGGATGGGGAGAACAAGAAATAGAGGAAGGAAGAATGGAAGAAAATGAGAGAGAAGGGAGGGATGGAGAAGCAGTAACAGGGATGGAGGAAGGAAGGGTAAGAATATTCAGAGGTGGCACTAAAACAAATCCAATTGTTCTGCACTGAACAAGCTTTGCTCTTCTAGAAAATGTTTTATTAGCCAGCCATGAATATTGTGAGTCTCCAGATATGCTCAAAATTCTTTCCTACTGATATACATAAATACTCTTCCAGATTTATTTAATTCATTTTAATCGGTAAAATATACTTAGCTAAGCAGTACTATGGATTGTTTAATAAATTACCTTCGAGTGTCAGGATTCTAGGATTCCCTACTAGTAATATTGAAGCAGAATTGACAGTAATTAAATAATAATTTCAAATATCCAATAACAAGTTAATCTATCCAACAGAGTGGATCGCTTATGTAACATCAAGAATCCTGCTCTTACAGTATTACACTGATTGATAGATGGATGAAGATGGCAGACAATTTTCTTTTAAGGAAACTAGATGAAGATGATTCTTTTTATTATAAAACCATTAAAGGTAAGTAAGGTAAGTATTTTTTTTTTTTTTTAAGTAAATGGAAAACTCTGCTGTTAATTTGACTTTCTGAAGAAGATAGTAACCATTACTTCCAAACTGAAATGGTTTGCATTCGGAAAATTGGCAATACAATATATTTGGGGGCAGCCAAAATAAATGAAAATCTCATAAATATGAAGACTTAGATTTTATCATTGCAATCCATCTTACAACTGAGGATGTGATATAACTTAATGGAGAGTAGTTGTCTCTATTCGGTAAAATACCTGTGCACATTAAAATAGATGACTCTAGATTTAATAAAATATGCTATGTTTGACATTTCTAATTTTGAAAAGTCACTTTGGATGTTTGTCCTAGACTATCTTTTTTTTTTTTTAAATGTTTTTTATTTATTTCTAGGAGAGAGAGGGAGACAGTGTGAGCAGGGGAGGGTCAGAGAGAGAGGGAGTCACAGACTGAAACAGGCTCCAGGCTCTGAGCCGGCAATCAGCACAGAGCCCGACGCGGGGCTCGAACCCACGAACCGCGAGATCATGACCTAAGCGAAAGTCTGACGCTTAACCGACTAAGCCACCCAGGCGCCCCTGTCCTAGACTATCTTAATATTTAGATAAATTCTAACAACTTGAAAGAAAAATTTATGAGGATAAAAGATATATGGTCAAACCTTGGATTGCAAGTAACTTTGTTCCACGAGTGTTCCGCACGACGAGCAATAAATTTTAAATTGATAAACAAGCGATGTCTTGCAACATGAGTAGTGCATGACACTGAAGGTCACATGATTACAACTGAGCCAATGGTTCTTGTCTCTCTCTCTCTCTCTCTCACTGTGGGATTATGGGTGATCATCTCCGATGCTCGGTCTCAGGCTGAGGTGTTTGCCAGAGATCACTGAGTTTTCAGAACATTGGAAGGTGCCCACAACTGGCACTAGTGTATTTTTTTTTTTTTTTTTGTCACTTCAAAGCACCCATGGACAGTCCTTTGCTTTTCCAGACAAGAGTAAGCGTAGGAATGCTTTGCTTCATTCTAGGTCAGGCTGCCTGCAGATACAAACTCCTCTGTTGCCTTATTGCCAGTTACATTAAATACAATATATGACAAGAGTTTATTAATACTGTACTGTAATCAACATCTGTGAGTGTATACAATGGCCCCGAGGCAGGAAAAGGTTGAAAAGAAAGGCAGTAAGAAGAAGGAGATGATTACAGTGGAAGCTTAGAAGACAGGATCGAGAAGTCCAAAGAGGTATGCAAGCAGCCAAAATTGCAAGATTTTATAAGAAGTCTACATTTGCATCTCGTCTTCAGAGGAAAAGGAGAAAAGGGCAGAGGAATCCCTCACTTCAAATGAGATGAAGGAGATATGTATAATGTGGGAGACAGTGTAAAATTTTGTAGAAAAGCACCATTTGAATAAGCCTGTTGCAGTGTGAGCAATGAATCTGTTTAGGGACAATGCAATGTCACATATCAGTGAAATCCTCAAAAGGAGGCAAAAGCAGGTGTCATTGGACAGGTTCCTTGTTAAAGTTGCACAGAGAAAAAGATTTCATTGAGCCAGTAGCAGTGATTCCGTTAGTGATAGTAAAAGTCGTCCTACGTAAGGACCCTCTCATCTCTCTCACTCCAGCCATGAAAGTTTTCAAAGTTAAGTGCAGGATAATTTGTTTTTCTTTATATTTTGTATTTTCCTTGATATTTTGTATTATATTACAGTATTGTAATCATTTTTATATGAATTATTTTGGGTTGTGGAACGAATCACCTAAGTTTCCATTATTTCTATGGGAAAATGTGCTTTGATATACGAATGCTTCGGATTTACAGGCATGTTTATGGAATGAATAATGCTTGCAAACCAAGGTTTTACTATATGTCCGCTAACATATTCTCTAACCTCAACATTACTGCACAGTCTGAACTTCAGAATTATTAAGACAAAAGAGCAACTTCTCAGCTTAAAGTGAAGTAGCCACGTTATTTGGAACTGATGTCAACCTACACGTATTCGTATGCCATTCTATTTTATTCCCGAATTTCATGTACCACATTTTGTTTACTCATTTACAAGATGATAGACTGGTGAATTATTTCCAGCTTGGGACTATTATATAGTTATATAATGCTGCTATGAGCGTTCATGTACAAATCTTTGGGCAACTCTATATATTTTCTAAAATTTTTCTTGAGAAGAAACCTGTGAGTGGAATTGCTGATGGATACATTGTCAAGATTTACTTTTATAGTAAAATTATTAAACTATGTTTCAATGTGTCTGTATCATTTCACAATCCCAGTAGCAATATGTGAGGGTTTCAGTTTCTCGATATCCACATCAGTATTTGGTATTGGCAGTCTATTTGATTGTAGCCATTATAGCAGAGGTGGAGATGGATTAAATTTTAGTTTTAACTTTCACATATTTAATGACTTAGGACATTGGGATGTTTTCATGCATGAACAAGCCATGTGTGTGTCTTCTTTGATGAAATACTTCTTTGGTGAAGTATTTTGCCCATTTCTCTTAGGCTTTTTATTGTTATTATTATTATTATTATTATTATTATTATTGAGTTGTAAAGGTGTCTTATGCAGTATGGGGAAAGGCTTTATCAAATATATATTTTTCAAATATCTGTTCTCACTTTGGCCTATTTTATTGAAATTTTTAAAAATTATGTTTGGAAAAGCAGCCCTCTTCATTCATATTTTTTTTCTTTTCAAGATTGTGCTTTGTGGTCATAGTTAAGAAAATTTGCCTAATATAAGGCCAAGATCCTATTCCCCTTTGTGTTAAAAGTGTTTTATGAGGTTTTACATTTGTCTATGATCTATTTTGAATTAAAATTTGCAGGGTGCCTAGGTGGCTCAATCGGTTGAGTGTCAGGCTTCACTCAGGTCATGATCTCACGGTTCGTGGGTTCAAGCCCCGTGTCGGGCTCTGTGCTGACAGCTAGCTCAGAGCCTGAAGTCTGCTTCAGATTCTGTGTCTCCCTCTCTCTCTGACCCTCCCCTGCTCATGCTCTCTCTCTCTCAGAAATAAAATAAAACATTAAAAAAAAAAGTTTGTATGTTATATGAGATACCAACCCTAGTTTTGCCTTTTGTTTCTGGGGACGTTTTGGGTCAATTTCCCCAGAACCATTAGTTAAAAAGACTATATCATTCTCCCCCAAAGAGTCATCTTAGCAACGCCATCAAAAATCAATCGACTATCCCAGGATTTCTGTCTGTAATCTCAGTTCTGTCCCATTGATGTACATGTTTACCTACTTATCAGTTTCATACCATCTTAAGCATTGTAGTTTAAGGTTGAAATCAGTTCTCATAAGATCTGCTAGTGTAAGATTTTTCTTTTGTGTAATTACTTTAGTTATTTTGAGTCCTTTGAATTTTTATAAAATGTTGGGTTCAGGTTGTCAATTTCTACAAAGAAAGCTCTTTAGGGGCTTTGATAGGAATAGCCACGGTATCTATAGAATATGCTATTTATATTTATTTATAGAATATGCTTTTAATATTTCAAGAATATTAAAAATATTTTTGAAAACAGCCTTATTGTGGGACGCTTGGGTGCCTCAGTCAATTGAGAGTCTGATTCTTGATTGATCCCAGAGTCATGCCCCATGTTGGGCTCCATGCTGAGCGTCGAATCTGCTTCGAATTCTCTCTCTCTCTCTCTCTTTTCCCCTTTCCTCCACTCATGCTCTCTCTCTCTCAAAAATTACAATTAAAATAATTTTTTAAAAAGCTTTATTGAGATTTGACTAATATAGCATAAAGCTCACCAATTTAAAGTATACAATGAAATTATGTTTCGTACATGAATAGAGTTGCATGACTTTCACAACAGCCTAACATTAGAACAATGTTATCACCCAAAAGGAAACGCTTTGACCAATAGCAGTCACTCTTCATTTTCCCCACTTCCCTTCACTCACGTCTAGACAATTATTAATCTGCTTGCCATGTACAGATTTGCCTATGCAGGCCATTTCATGGTAGTGGCATTAAACAATATATGGTCTTTTGTGTCTGGCTTCTTTAATTAACAGGTTTTCAGGATTCATTCGTGTTATAGCAGGCATCAGTATTTCTTTCATTTTATTGACTACTAACATTCCATTGTATAAATAACAATTTATTCATCCTTTCACATTGATAGATATTTGGGTTGTTCCAAATGTGTTGCTCTTATGAATAATAGTGCTACAAACATTCATGTACACTTTTCTGTGAGTGTGGACATATGCTTTCATTTTGCTTTGGTATATAACTAGAAGTGGAATTGCTGAATCATAAAGCAACATTATGTTTCATGCTTTGAGGAACTTAGGAGCTGCCAAACTCTTTCCAAAAGGGACTGTATCATTTTATGTCCCTGCCAATGCTGTATGAAGTAGCCACAAACAAACTCATAATAGAAATACAGTATTGGGGAGCCTGCGTGGCTCAGTTACTTGAACATCAGACTCTTGATTTCAGCTCAGGTTATGATCCTGGGGTCATGGAATCGAGCCCTGCATCAGGATCCTCGGTGAGTGTGGAGCCAGCTTAAGAGTCTTTCTTTCTCCCTCTGGGCCTCCCTACCTCTCTTGCAAAAGTAAAGAACTACAGTATTAAACACTCTGCTACTAAGGGCTGTGAGGAAATAAGGACACGGTATAGAAAGCCAATATCTCTTGAAAATTCTTAATTGTCATCAAAAGACTTTTGGTGGAAATACCTACATTATAGGTGCTGCTGGTGGGGTAGCAGAAAGACATGGGGAATATATTATTTGAAATGAGAGGGAGAGGAGTGCCCGAAAGCTTCGCTAAGTTGTGTCCTAGAATTATGTGCAAAGCAGAACTTGCAGGTAATGAACTTGGATATTTAGCTGAGGATATTTCCCCAACAACGTGTAGAAGGAAACTGATGTAGTCCAATTTCATTCCCTTTCTTTTTATCCTTGTACTTTTGGTGTCACAGCTAAGAAACTATTGCTAAATCCACAGAAGCTTAGTCCTGTGATTTTTTTCTGATAGTTGTGTAGTTTTAGCTATTACATTATGTCTATGATCAATTTTGAGTTAGTTTTTGTGTCTGATGAGAACAAGGTGTCCCTCTGTGAATATCTGGTAGTCCTACCACCTGTTTTTGAAAAACAAAAAACAAAAAACAACTCTTCTTTCTTCATTTCATTGTCTCAGCCCCTTTGTCAAAAAGCAGTTGAGTTCAAGAGTAAGAGTTTATTTCTGCACTCTTTTTTAAAATGTTTTCTTTAGGGGCGCCTGGGTGGCTTAGTCGGTTAAGCGTCCGACTTTCTCTTGGGTCATGATCTCGCGGTTCGTGGGTTCGAGCCCCGCGTCGGGCTCTGTGCTGACTGCCAGCTCAGAGCCTGGAGCCTGTTTCAGAGTCTGTGTCTCCCTCTCTCTCTGACCCTCCCCTGCTCACGCTGTGTGTGTGCTCTCTCTCCTAGAAATAAATAAAACATTAAAATAAATAAATAAATAAAATGTTTTCTTTATTTCTGAGAGAGAGAGAGAGACAGCGTGAGCAGGGGAGGGTCAGAGAGGGAGATACAGAATCTGAAGCAGGCTCCAGGCTCTGAGCTGGCTGTTAGCACAGAGCCCGACATGGGGCTTGAACCTGTGAACTATAAGATCATAACCTGAGCTGAAGTCCGACACTTAACCAACTGAGCCACCCAGGCGCCCCTATTTCTGCACTCTTAACTTAGGTTGTTTGTTTTCATGAAGACTTCACTTTTCTAGAGAAGTTTTAGGTTCACATTAAGATTCACAGAGAGGTACAGAAGCTTCCCATATATCCCCTGCCCCCATACATACATAACTTCCCCCATTATCAACATCACTTACAAGAAGCGTATATTGTTTTACCAAAGATGACCCTACTTTGATACATTATAATCACTTATACTCTCTATATAGTTTCTATTAGGGTTCATTCTTGGTGTTGGACATTTTATGGGTTTGGACAAATGTATAATGACAGGTATCTATAATTATTGTGCCAGAAAGTATATTTTCATTGCCCTAAAATTCTTGTCTTCCATCTCTTCATATTTCTGCTCCCTTAACTCCTAATCTTTTTAGTGTCTCCATGATTTGCCTTTTCCAGAGTGTCGTATGATTTGAATCATGCAGCATGTAGCTTTTTCATATTGGCTTCTTTCACTTAGTAATGTACATTTAAAGTTTCTCTATGTGTTTTCATGGCTTGATAGCCTCCCCCTCTTTTTTTTTTTTTTTTTTTTAGCATGAAATAATATTCCGTTTTCTGGATGAACCACCGTTTGCTTATCTCTTCACCTACTGACAGACATCCCATTTGCTTCCAGGTTTGGGCAATGATGCATAAGGCTGGTATAAACATCCACGCACAGGGTTTTGTGTGAACAGAAGTTTCCAGCTCCTCTGGGTAAATACCAAGGAGTGTGACTGCCACCATATGGGAAGAGCATGTTTTTGTAAGAAACCCCCAAACTGTCTTCCAGAGTGGTTGTACCGTTTTACGTTCCTACCAGCAATGAAAGAGAATTGCTGCTGTTTTATATCTTCATCAGTATTTGGTGTTGTCGGTGTACCAGATATGGGCCATTCTAATAGGTGGGTAGTAGTCTCCCATTGTTTTAATTTGTATTTTCCTAATGACACATGATGTGAAGCATCTTTGTCATTTGCTTGTTTGCTATCTGTATATCTTGGGAAGGTATCTGTTAAGGTCCTTGGCTCATTTTTTAAAGTCAGTTTTTCTTTCATTGTAGAGCATTAAGAATTCTTTATATATTTTAGAAAACCATTAGATGCAATATCAACTGCATCTTTTGCAAATATTTTCTCTTAGCCTGGGATTTACCTTCTCATTCTCTTGACATTTTACCTCTTCCAGAGCAGAAGTTTTTAATTTTAATGAATTCTAGCTTATCAATTATTTCTTTCATAGATCACCCCTCTGTTGTATCTAAAAAGTCATTGTTATACTCAAGGTCATGTCGGTTTTCTCCTGTGTGATCTTTAAGAAGTTTTAGAGATTTGCCTATTATAGTTAGGTCCATGATATATTTTAAGTTAATATTTATGAAGGGTGTAAAGTCTGTGTCTAGACTCATTTATTTGTTAAATGTGGATGACCAGATGTTCCAGCCCCATTTTTTGAAGACTATTTTTGCTCCATTGTATTGCCATAATTTTGGGTGTCTACTTCTGGGCTATTTTGTACCACTGCTGTATTTTTCCATTCTTTCACCAATACCACACTGTCTCGATTAATGTAGCTTCACAGTGAGTCTTAAAATTGGTTAGTGTCAGTATCCAACTTTGTTCTTCTTTAATATTGTGTTGGCTTTTCTTAACCTTTTCCCTCTCCATTTAAACTTTGGAATCAATTTGTCAAGTTATTCACCAAATAACTTGCTAGGATTTTGATTGATATTGCATTGATTCTATGTATCAAGTTGAGAATATTGACTCTTGCTACCCATAAACATGGAATACCTCTTTATTTGTTTAGTTTTCTTTGATTTCCTTTGTCTGATTTGGTCATTTTCCTCATACAGATCTTGAACTTGTTTTATTAGATTTATGCCTAAGTATATCATTTGGGAAGGGGAGATGCTAACATAGATGGTATTGTGTTTTTAATTTCAAATTCCATTTGTTAATTGCTGGTATATAGGAAAGGAACTGACTCTCATATATTAACCTTGTATCCTACAAACTTGCCATAATCACTTGGTAGTTTCAGGATTTTTTTTTTGTCAATTCTTTTGTATTTCTGCATACACAATTATATCATCTGTGAACAAAGATGGTTTAGGTCTTCCTTCCCAATTTGTATAACTTTTAGTTCCTTTTCTTATCTTACAGAATTGGCTAAAACTTCCAATATGGTGTTGAAAAGCAATGGTGAGAGGTCTTCCTTGCCTTATATCTGATCTTAGTAGGAAAGCTTTGAGTTTCTCACCATTAAGCTCTAGGGTTTTGTTTTGTTTTGTTTGCAGGCATTCTTTATCAAGTGGAAGAAACTTCCCTGTATCCCTAGTTTGCTGAAAATTTTTATCCTGAGTGAATGTTGGATTTTGTCAAGTGATTTTTATGCATCTATTGATATGTTCATGTGATGTTTCTTTGTTAGCCAGTTTTGATGTGATAAATTTCATTAATTGTATTTCAAATGTTGAATCAGCTTTGCTTACCTAGAATAAATCCCACTTAGTCATGGTATATAATTCTTTTCATAACATTGTTGGAATCAATATTCCTAATAATACGTTGAAGATTTTTGCCTCTATCTTCATGAGAGATATTGCTCTGTAATTTTCTTATCTTGTAGTGTCTTTATCTGGCTTTGGTATTAAAGTAATGCTGGTCTCTTAACTCTGTTTTATTTATCAATATGTTTATCCCCACACCAGTACCATTCCTTATTGATTTATCTATCTTTGAAGTAAGTTTTAAAATCTAAGTGTGAACTCACAACTTTATTCTTCTTTATTGAAATGTTTGATTTTTTAAAAAATTTTACTCTACTAGGATTTCCATTGAATTTTTTTTGTTTGTTTTTTGTTTGTTTTACAAGTAGTTTATTGTCAGGCTGGTTTCTACATAACACCCAGTGCTCATCCCCACAAGTGCTCTCCTCCATTGAATTTTAATATCAGTTTGTCAATTTCTGAAAAAAAAAGTAGTTGGGATTTTTATAAAGACTCCTTTGAATTTATAAGTCAATTTGAGGAGTATTATCATTTAACAATTTTAGGATTGCTGATCCATGAACAGCCAATTACTTCCGTTTATTTAGGTATTCTTTAATTTCTTTGAACAATGTTTGCAGTTAAAACTGGACACAAGACTTGCATGTCTTCTGTTAAATTTATTCTTACCAATATTATTCTTTTTGCCATCATTTTAAATGAAATTGATACGTTCCAATTTTGGCTTGTTGATTTCCAGAGTATGGCAATAAATTGAAACTTTGCATATTGATCTTGCATCCCACAATCTTGTTTTTGGTCAATTCCTTAATATTTTCCACACACATGATCATGTCATCTGCAAATGGAGATAATTTACTTCTTCCTTTCATATCTGAATACATTTTTTTTTCTTGCCCCATTGCATTAGCTAAAACCTCCTCCATGATGTTGAATAAAAGTGGTTAGCATAGGCCTTCTCATCTTTATAATCTTAAAGGAAAAGCTCTCAGTCTTTCATTATTAAGTATGATCTTGACTGTATTTTTCACAGATGACTTTTTAGGGTGAGGACGTTCCCTTCAATTCCCAGTTTATTCACTGTTTTCATCATGCACGTGTGTTAGATTTTGTCAAATGCTTTTCCTGCATCTATTGAAATGATCATGTGGCTTTTCACCTTTATGAATATGATGTATTACATGGATTAACTTTTGATAGTAAACTAATCATGAGTTCCTGAGATAATTCTACTTGCTCTTGGTTTTAATCTTTTTTGTTATTGTTGTTTAGATGTTGCTACATTTTTCAGTAGTCTTTTTTTGATGATTTCTATATCTTTTTTTTTTTTTAATGTTTTATTTATTTCTAGGAGACAGAGAGAAAGACAGTGTGAGCAGGGGAGGGTCAGAGAGAGAGGGAGTCACAGACTGAAACAGGCTCCAGGCTCTGAGCTGGCAGTCAGCACAGAGCCCGACGCGGGGCTCGAACCCACGAACCGCAAGGTCCTGACCTAAGCAAAATTCGGACGCTTAACCGACTAAGCCACCCAGGCGCCCCATGATGATTTCTATATCGTTATTCATAAAAGATATTGGTAGTAATTGTCTTTTGCTGCCATATCTTCATGAGGTTTGATACCAGAGTAATGCTGTTTTCTTATAATGAATTAGAAAATAATTCCTCCTCATCAGTTTTTGAAACAGTTTGTGAAGAATTGGTATTAATTCTTAAATGTTTGGAAAAACTTACTGGTGAATCTATCTTTTACTTGACATTTATTTGTGGGAAATTCTTAAACAATATATAGCAACTCTTTTATTGTTTCCTCTTGATTTATGTGTTTCCTCTTGAAGAATTTTAGGTGTTTGTGTCTTCGTAGAAATTTGTGTATTTAATCTAATTAATTTAGCTTGTTGGCACATAATTTTCTTAGTATTCCCTTACAATTTTTTATTTCTGTAAGGTCAGTAGGGATATCTCCTCCTTAATTACTGATGTTAGTTCTTTGAATCTTCTCTCCTTTTCTTGCTTAGTCTAGCTACAGGTTAGTCAATTTTCTTAATATTTTAAAAGATTTTGATTTTGTTGATTTTTGTTTTTATTGATTTTTCTTTATTGATTTTCTATTCTCCATTGTATTAATTTGATTTTTATTCTAATCTTTATTATTTCCTTCTTTCTGCTTGTTTTGCATTGAATTTACTAGCCTTTATTTACTTGTTTTAATGTTTATTTATTTATTTTGAGAGAAAAAGATAGAGAGCAAGTGGGGAAGGGGCAGAGAGATGGGAGACAGAGAATCCCAAGCAGGCTCCATGCTTCCAGTGCAGAGTCTGATGCAGGGCTTGAACTCACAGACTGTGAGATCCTGACCTGAGCTGAAACCAAGAGTCAGCCGCTTGACCGACTGAGTCACCCAGGTGTCCCAAACTTACTAGCCTTTAAATGAAAGGTTATTGATATGTGTATTCATTTCCAGTTGCTGCTATAACAAATTGGCAAACTAAGCAGCTTGAATAATATAAAGCCATTATCTCACGGTACTGTAATTTTAAGTGAAGCATATATTCACCCCAATTCAAATTAAGATCTCAGCAGGGCTTCTGGAAGTTCTATGGGAGAATCCATTCCCTTGCCATGTCCAACTTTTAGAGGCTTCCTGCATCCCTTTGCTCCCGGTCTTCCTCCATCTTCAAAACCATTAGCAGAGAACCATTAAATCTTTGTCTGACTCTCTAGTTCCCCTTTCCGATTAACCCTTCCGCTTTTAAAGATCCGTGTGTTTACATTGAGTCTACCTGGATAATCTAGGATCATCTCCCTCCACTAAGTAAGGTCAGCTGATTAGTCAATCACATAGTTCCTTCTACACATTTAATTCCTTTTGCTGTATAAGAGGTAATACACTTACAGGTGTACATGGTTGCTATATAAGAGGTAATACACTTGTAGATGTACGTGGTTGCTAGGAGTAGGTGGGCATCTTTGGGAGGGTCATTATTTTGCCTAGCATTCTTCAAAATTTTTCTTTTTTTCTTTTTAAAGATGAATTTCTTATATTTATTTATTTTGAGAGAGAGAGAGAGAGAGAGAGAGAGAGAGACAAGGAGAAAGGAAGAGCCAGAGAATCCCAAGTAGGCTTTGCACCATCAGGACAGAGCCTGCCATGGGGCTTGAACTCACAAATCATGAGATCATGACCTGAGCTGAAATCAAGAGTTGTATGCTTAACTGTCTGAGTCACCAGGAGTCCATTAAACTATTTTTTTCAATTTATTTATTTTGAGAGGGAGAGAGTATAAGCAAGTGAGCAGAGTAGGGGCACAGAGAGAGAGGGAGAGAGAGAATCCCAAGCAGGCACTGCACTCTCAGCACAGAGCCCAAATGTGGGGCTTGATCCCACAAACCAAGAGATCATGAGCTGAGCCAAGATAAAGTGCTGGATGCTTAACCAACTGGGACACTTAATAGGCCACCCAGGTGCCTCTCTTTTTTCTTTTAAAATAAAGGTATTCACAAGCTGTATATTTTCCTATAAGCAGTAGCTTAGGTACATCCCATAATTTTGGTATGTTGCATTTGTCTTTCTCTTCTTTAAATATGTTCTAATTTCTCTCCTTTGCTCCATTGGTATTTTTAGAACTGGAATTTAATTTCCACATACTTGTAAATCTCTCAAGATTCCTTCTCATTGAGTTCTAATATTCTTTTTTTGTTAAAGAACATACTTGTTATGATTTTCATCCATTCACCTTTTTTGATGTTCATTTTATTGTCTAGGCTTTGGTCTAGCCTAGTGAGTGCTCCAAATATCCTAAATGTCTGTTCTACTATTGTAAGATGCAATGCTTTAAAGGTTTATGTTATGTCTAGGAGGTTTACAATGTTTTTCAAATCTTCTATATCCATATGAATATTTTTTCTTATTACACCTTAAATTATTAAAAGTTAACTATTGAAGTCTCCAACTAGTATTATTGTTGAATTTCCTATTTTCCCTTCAATTTTTAGAGTTTCTTCATCATGTATTTTGAAAGCCTTTTGCTCAGTGGATATATGTTAATCATTTTCATATCTTTCTGACCCTAAACATGTTCCCACTTTATCTCTAGTGATCAGGTTTTCTTCTTCATGTTTTCTTCTTTATTGCAAGTTCATTTTTGTCCAATATTTCTATACCTATTCCAACATGTTGTGATTACTGTTTTCATGCTATATCTTTCTGCATCCTTTACTTATAATCTATGTTGAATTGAATATGTGACTTCTTTAGAGGGCACATAGTTCAGTCTTTTGGATTGAATTGTTAGTCCGGGTTATGTATCTGCTATTTTCCTTTGGGTACTGATTACTGATTTTTGGTGTCTTTTTTTTGCCTCCTTTTGTATCAAATGGCTATTTTCTACTGTATCATTTTAATGCACATAATGCTTCTTTTCAAGTTTCAAATTATTTTCTCAGTGGTTGCTATAATGCTTACTATATACATCTTAATGTGGAATATAATTCAGATTTGTATTAATTTCCAGTGAGATGTCGAAACTTTATCCCTAGATAGCTCTAGTCTTTCCTTCCTCTTTTATTTTGCAGTTATTTTTATATATGTTACTTCTATATGTGTGACTAACCTAACAATATATTGTTATACCATTACTTTGTATAATTTTGTGTTTAAAGAAGCTAAGAAAGGGGAACAAGCATCTATTTATAAGATTCGTCATATAAGTTCCTTATTTTTCCTTTCTGTTTCTCTTCATTTATTGCTGCAAATTCAACTTACTATCTGGTTTTATTTCTTTTCATCAGTACAGGTTTGCTCTCATTCAGCTCTTTTGTGCTTTTATTATCAAATATATCTACAGATGTAAGAGGTCTTAAAATATAATTATATATGTAATATTTATTAATTTGCCTGTCTTGAAAGTTTATTTATTTATTTTAAGAGAGAGAGCATGAGCAAGGGACAGGCAGAGAGAGAGGGAGAGAGAGAATCCCAAGTAGGCTTCACAGTGTCAGCACAGAGCCCAAGCCCATGGGGCTTGATCTCATGTACATTGAAGTCATGACCTGAGCTGAGATCAAGAGTTGGACACTTAACCAGTTGAGTGCCCTTTAATTTGCTTTTCTAAGCCAATTATGAGAATAAAGGAAACTATGTTATTATACAGTCTTTTAAAAATACCTATGTAATTATTGTTTCTAGTGCTTTTTTTTTTTTTTTTTTTAGTGTGGATTTAAATTACTCTTTGGTGTCACTTACTTTCAGTCTGAAGAATTTCCTTTAGTATATCTTGTAAGTCGGGTATGTTATAAACTAATTCTCTAAGTTTTATTCAACTGTGGATGCTTAGTTTTGAAGGATAATTTGATTTAAAAAATTCTTTTTGGCTTTTTTTTCTTTCTACACTTTGACTATGTCATCTTATTGCCTTCCGACTTTTATTACTTCTGATCATGAATAACTTGCTAAACTTATAGGGGAGGCTTTGCATGTGAGAAATCATTTTTCTCTTGCTGCTTTAAATTTTTTTCCTTTTTGTTTTTCTTTTGACAGTTTGACTATGATGACTTAGAGTTCTGGATCTGTTTACGTTTCCCCACTGAGGGTTTGTTATGCTTCCTGGGTTACTAAATTAATATTTTTCATTAGATTTGCAATTTTTCAAGCATTATTTCTTTGAAAAATTTTCTGCTACCTCTCTTTCCTCTCTCTCTAGTGTTCCCCTTTTGTAAGTACTAGTGCATTCAATGGTGCACTATTTTTCACTTCATTTTTCTCCTTTTCAGATTAAATAATCTCTATCAGTATATTATTAAGTTTGCTGATTCCTTCTGTAGTACTACACAAATATACATTGACCAGGAAGTTCGCAGTTCCAGAAAACATGGAGTGGCTGGTACCAAAGCCCATTCTCTCGTTCCAAACAGACAAATATCTAGCTCTGTAGAGATTGACATTCTTTAAAAAGATGAACATACACTTACCATGTGATCTAGCCATTCGATTTCTAGATGTTTACGACAGACAAATGAAAGCATAAATCCATGAAAAGACTCGTATACAAATATTCAGAGCAGCTTAATTTGTTAAAGTCATAACCGAGAGCAATCTATGTGTCCTTCAACATTTGATTGAATGAACAAACAATGGCATATTTGTAGTACTTAGTCATAAAAATGAATTAATTAATTTTATATATGATATACTCTATAGTAGTATCAAGATAATTATACTGAGCAAAACAATCTGATAAAAATTAATACATTCTGTATTATTCTGTTTGTATAAAATTCTAGAAAGTATAAACAACCATTTAGTGAAAGAAAGCAGATCAGTAATTTTTAGGGCATAGGGTGGGAGGACACATGAAGAGAAGGAGGGAGTATTGCGTTGCAAAAAGGAACTATTGGGATAATGGACACGCTCAATATCTTGACGGTGATGATGGTTTCATAAGTATATGCATATGACAAGCCTATCAAATTGTACAGTTTAGATATGCATGTTTTACTGAATGACAGTTACATCTCAATAAAACTGTTAAAAAATGAAGTAAAACGAAGTCCAGAAATAGAATCCTAATTACATGGGCAATTGAATTTACATGTCGGTACCAAAGCAATATGCTTGGGACAGAATATTGTTTTCAAAAAAATATCCTGAAACAACACACTTTATATTCAAGAAGGAAATGCAACTGAACCTTTTCTCACACTGTACAAAATTATTAATCTGTGATGGGCCATAGACCTAAACATAAAAGTTACAAAAAGAAAGTTTCTAGAGGAAAACATGAGGGAACATTTCACAACTTTGGGATAATCAAAGATTTTCTGGAAATCTTTGGAAAGTCTGAAAGGAGTTGGTAATCATTAACCATGCGTTATTGGTAATCAATAAAAAAGGTAAGTGGAATTTCATTCAAAATTTTTTAAAAAAATTTAATGAGACTGCAGACTACTTATATCTCACAAAGGATTTGTACCCATAAAGTATATAGACTTCTACAACTCAATAATTAAAACTCAAACTAACCCAATTTAAAATAAGAACACTTTAGAAACTCGAATGCACTACACAGAGGAAGTAGTGACATAATAAAAGAAGTAAGAGATAAATGGTTGTTTTGATGGGTAGGGAGGAAAAAGCTTTCTGGAAAGACCTGATCATTCTATATTTCTACAGGGATATGGGTTACACATTTGTCAAAACTGCTCAAACCCTATACTTCAGATCTATTTATTCCATTCCATGTAACTTAAACCTTGTTTTAAGCACATGCACGGGTGTGTGTGTGTGCGTGCACACACACACACTCACACCCACACCCACACACATCCATGCATCAGGACGCTTGGGTGGCTCAATTGGTTGAGTGTCCAACTTCAGCTCAGGTCAGCATCTCCTGATGACTCTGAGCCCTCTGATTCTGCGCTGACAGCTCAGAGCCTGGACCCTGCTTTGGATTCTGTGTCTCCTCTCTCTGACCCTACCCTGCTTGCGTTCTCTCTCTCTCTGTCTCTCAAAAATAAATACATATTTTTAAAAAAATTAAAGACACATCAGTACCATGCTTATCCTCTGCAAATCTCATAAAATATAATAACAACCTCAACTTAAAGAAACCAAAATAGCTCAATATTATTATTTTATGTCCTATGCAATTCATGTTAAATCCATCACGATGATGAAATAACACTGATGAACTATTGGAACTTCCCAACCTTGCTTTATAAAGCCACAAATACCTCTCAACAACAGAGAAAATCTTACCGTCTAGGATCAGTGTACATTATTCCATAAATTCCAAACTGTTTTACTATTTCCCATCTTCATTCATGTCCAGTTTAACTAAAATTCCTCAGGAAATATATTCCATCTGAGTATGAACACTAAAGTAATTAGTTATGATTGATTTTAAATTATCTCTGTTTAATGTCTTTATAGTAATGGGATATTTAAAACACTAAGTCAGTAGTGATTACTCAAATATGGTCCACAATTCGTTGTTACTTGTTCAAGAACAAAATGAGTATTTAATGTCATTCACATTTTTGAACTAAATATTTTGTTTGGAGATCATTACAGATTCACATAGAATTATAAGAAATAAGACAAAAAGATCCTGTGTACCCTTTAACCAGTTTTCCGCAAGGGCACCATCTTACAAAACTCTATTACAATATCGCAACCAAGATGTTAACATTGATACAATGAAGATACAGATCATTCTATTATCACAAAATCCCTAAGGTTCCCCATTTATAGCCACACCAACTCTGCTCCTGCTTATACCCCCTGCTTAACTCACTGGTGTCCACTTATGTTTTGGGTATAATTTTGTCATTTCAAAAATGTTATATAAAATGGAATCACACTGTTTGCCCCCTTCAGGGATTGACAATTTTTCCACTCAGCATACTTCTCTGGAGACTCACCCAGGTTATCAGGATTTAAATATAAAACATAAAATAATTTTATCAATAGTCTCTGAGGAGTATTTCCTGATATAAATGTACCAAACTTTTTTTTTTTTTTTATCACTCACCCAGCAAACAAATCTGGGTTGTTTCTAATTTATGGCAATTGTGTAATAAAGCTGTTGTTGTACAGGTTTCTGAGTGAACTTAAGTTTTCATTACTCTTGTATAAATGCCCAGGAGTGCAATCGCTGGGCTGTGTGATAGTTGTACCCTTAGTTTCATAGGAAAGTACTGTATTCCAAAATGGCGCCACAATTTTACATTTCCGCCAGGAATACATGAGTGATCCTCCTTTACTACATTTTATGTTTTTCACTATTTTTTGATGTTTTCATTATTTTTTTGTTTTAACCATTCTGACAAGTCAATCGGAATATCTTCTGTGATTTTAATTTGTGTTGCCCTAATGGCTAATGATGCCGGATACCTTTTCAAGTGCTTATTTTGCTATCTGTGTATACACTTCTATGAAATATCTCTTCATGTCTTTTGTTCATTTGCAAATTAGTTTTGTCTTATTATTGAATTTGGACAATTCTTTATATATTCTAGATACTAGTTCTTTGTCAGGTATAGGTTGTCTTTACATCCTATCAACAGACTTTTTCACAGAGCAGAAGTGTTTCATTTTGCTAATGTCCAATGTGTCAACTTTTTCTTTTATAGAATACATTTTTGGTGTGAAGTTTCATAACTCCTTATTGAGCACAACAACTCAAAGATTTTTCTATTTTTTCCTGATACTTTAAAATTGTTACATTTTACATTTTTTAATGTTTATTTATTTTTGAGAAAGAGAGAGACAGAACACAAGCAGGGGAGGGGCAGAGAGAGACCTGAGCCGGAAGTCAGGTGCTCAACTGACTGAGCCATGCAGCCGCTTCTACATTTTATATTTAAGTCCATGATTCCATTGGGGTTGATCCAGTTGAGTTAATTTTGTATGAAGCGTAAGTCTTGGGTTAAAGTTGTTGTTGTTGTTGTTTGAGTTTACACAAGTACAATGACTCAGGCACCACTTGCTGAAACATTTTTCTTTTCTCCATTGACTCTTTTGTACATTTGTCAAAATCAACTGGGCTTATTTTTGTGGGTTTTCCTGGCTCTCTATTTTGTTCTGTTGGTCCATGTATATCTTTCCATCAGAGTCTTGGTTACTACACTTGTGTAAGTCTTGATATCAGGTAAACTGATTACTCCCAGTGTCTTTTTCTTTTTTATAACTGTTTTAGTTATTGGGGTTTTTTTTGAATTTTTTTTGTTTTTTTGCCTGACCATAAAATCATTAAATAGTTTTGTCTGTATCTATAAAAAAATCTTACTGGAATTTCAGTAGGAATTTCACACACACACACACACACACACACACACACTCACACACTGTGCATCAATTTGAAAATAATTGAGATCTGTACGATGTTGAGTTTTCTAAGAATGAACATGGTATGCCATTCTCTTCTCTGATATTTTTCATTAACATTGTATAGTTTATAGCATACAAATCTTATACATGGTTCATTATATTCACACAAAGTAATTCATATTTAATAACAAAAATTTTTGCAATAGTAAACTGTATTTATTTTATTTTATTAAGTTTATTTATTTAGAGAGAGAGAACGTGGGGTGGGGGATGGCAGGGAGAGAGGGAGAGAAGAATCCCAAGCAAGCTCTGTACCTGTCCATGCAGAGCCAGATGTAGGGCTCAGTCTCACAACCCGTGAGATCATTACCTGAACCAAAATCAAATGTCTGTTGCTTAACCAACTGACTAAGCCACCCAGGTTCCCCAACAGCATTATATTTAATTTTTTGGTATCTACATATTCATTGATAATATATCAGAATACAATTGTGTTTTGTGTGTTTATCTTTTACTTTACAATTTACTGAACTTACTTATTAGTTCTAGGACTATTTATTTGGAAGAATATTTAGGATTCTCTATAGACAATTAGAAGGCAGTTTTATTTTCTTCTTTACAGTGAGCATGCATTTTGTTTCTTTTCCTTGTTTTATTACAATGGCTGAAATTTCCAGTAGTATGTTGAATAAGAGTGGTGAGAGCAGACATCCTTGCTTTGTTTCTTATATTAGAAGAATAGCGTTCAATCTTCTACATTTTTTTGTGAGAGAGAGAGAAGAGAATTCATGGGGTGTGGGGCAGAGGGAGAGGAAGAAAGAGCATTGTTTAATGTTTATTTATTTATTGAGAGAGAGAAAGAGGGGGAGAGAATGCAAGCAGGGGAGAGGAGTAGACAGAGAGGTAGAGAAAATCTTAAGCAGACTCCATGCTCAGTGCAGAGTCAGTTGTGGAGCTTGATCCACAACCATGAGCTCATGACCTGAGCCATAATCAAGAGTCAGTCACTTAACCAACGAAGCCACCTATGCACCCCTTAGTCTTATACTATTGAGTATAATGTTGTCTGTAGATATTTTGAAGATGCTCTTTATAAAGTTGAGAAAATTCCTTCTTCTCTTCTTATTTTTCTAAGAGCTTTATCATGACTGAGTACCAAAATTTATCAGGCAACTTTTCTGCATTAGTTAATAGAGTCGTGTGATTTTCTTCTTTTCACGTATTAATATTGTGGTTTACACCAACTGATAATCAAATATCACAGCAGCTTTGCATTCCAAGAATAACTTTCCTTGGTCATTATATATTGCTAAATTCTTTGCAGCATTTTCTTAAGGGTTTTTATGTGAATTTCATGAAAAATGTTTGTCTATGGTTTTCTCTTTTTTTTGTTTAAGTAGTCTCCATGCCCAGCATGGAGCCCAAGATGGGGCTTGAACTCAGGACCCTGAGAGCAAGACTTGAACTAAGATCAAGAGTCATTCACTTAACTGACTGAGCCACAGAGGTGCCCTTATAGTTTCTTTTTTTTTTTTTTAAATTTTTAATGTTTTATTTATTTCTGAGAGAGAGAGAGAGAGAGAGAGAGACAGCGTGAGCAGGGGAGGGTCAGAGAGAGAGGGAGACACAGAATCTGAAACAGGCTCCAGGCTCTGAGCTAGTTGTCAGTGCAGAGGCTGACGCGGGGCTCGAACCCATGAACCATGAGATTGTGACTTAAGCTGAAGTTGGACACTTAACCGACTGAGCCACCAGGCGCCCCAAGTTTCCTTTTTTTCCCCTGTTTTGTCCGTTTTTGGAGATAGGGTAATACTAGTTTTCAAATCAATCAGGAACTGTAACTTCTATTTTCTGGAAGAGATTTCTAGAATGAGGGTTCATTCTTGAAGAGTTTATTAAATTTCTCCACTGAAACCGTTGGGGCCAGAAAATAGTCTTTGAGAGTTTTTAAATTATAAATTTAATTTCCTTAGCAATCGTAAGAAACTTCAGACTATCTGTTTCATATTATTTGTGGTAGTTTGTTTTTTGAGAAACTGCTTCATTTCACCTACATTGTCAAATTATGTGTAGAATTATTTGTGATATCCCCTTGCTATCTTTTTTTTTGTAACTGTAGGGTCTGTATTGATAGCCCCTGTTTTATTCTTGGTAAATTGTAAATTTGTATCTTTTCTCATTTTTTTCTTTTTCAGTCCTTCTAGAGTTTTGTCAATTTTACTGTTCATTTTAAAGACTACATTCGCTGTTCTTGATTCTTCTCTACTGTTTTTCTGTTTTAGATTTTATTTATTTTTGCTATTATCTTTATTATTTCTTTTCACCCTCTCTGTTTTGGGAGTTATTTTGTTATTTTTAAATTAAACTATTGAGATGGGTACTTAGGCTATTTACCTTCTAATGTTTGCATTTAATGCTTTAAATGTCCCTCTCAACATTGCTTAGGTTGTCTCCCCCTCCCCACACTTAACATGTTTTATATTCATTCTAAGTTCAATGCATCTGTTTTTCATCTCTGTTAAGACATCTTTTTTGACCTATGGATAATTAGAAATGTGTTATTTAGTTTCCGTGTATTTGGAGAATTTCTTATTACCTTTCTGCTATTAATTTAGTTTGATTATATGAATTTAGGGATCATATTCTGTAGAATGGCAATTCTTGAGTTTGTTTTTGCTTCATTTTTTCCCCCAGAAAACGATAGATAACTTAAAGAGATTGTCCTTGATAATTTGAGCAAACGTAATCCGATCATTTGAAAGACCTTGAAAGAAGACCTGAAGAAGAAGAAATTCTACCTGTAAACTACAGCATTGGCTCTTGTCTGAGAGTTTCTAGAACACCCTCCTCAATGGCCTGACTGATGGATTTTGGAACTTGAGTACCAGATCCCGTTTTGTAGTTATTTCTGTATTTCCTGAATACATAACAGGCATACTCTGAAACTTGCAGAATCCCTGTTGTGGCTTCCTGACCCTAGGTGGGAATACTATTATGGTAGGAAAGGCCAAGTGAAAGATATTAAAACTGCCTCTATCTAGAAAAGCAGCAAACTAAAGTCAATACTGCATTCGTGTATGGGTTACAGAGATTAGTGCTTCCATCAAGGATTTAAACGATGCAGTGCGGTCATTCCCACCACATCCCCATTCAAACTCACCTATTTGGCTTATGCAGAAAACAAATGGATCCTGGAGAATGACAGTGGATTGTTGTGAAAGTAACCAGGTAGTAACTACATTTACAGCTGCTGTTTCTAGAGGTAGTTTTGTTGTTTTAGCAAAGGTACACATCCTTTGTTACCTGGCATTCGGCTATTCATATGGCAAATTCTTTTGTTCCCTCAATACGGTTGGAAAAGACTACCAAGTGCAATTTTCTCTCATCTGGCAAGATCAACAGTATACCTTCTCTTTCTTGTATTTCTCTACCCCTTCTCCTTCAGAGGTATGTCACCTCTACAGTCTCGTTACAATGTAGTGTGCTCACCTTTCCCTTCTCTAAGGCACCACGCTGACCCATTACATGGATGAAATTATGCTAATTGGACCTAGTGAACAAACAGTAACAATTTCTGTGGCTATGTTGCTAAGGCATTTGCGTATCAGTGGTGGAAGATGAACCTGATAAAAATGCAAGGACCTTTTAACCTCGCTGAAATCTCTAAGGCTTCTGTGGCCTGGACTACGGCAAGATACCCCTTCCAAAAGGAAAGCTGTTGCAGATGGCCCTTCCTACAACTGAAAAAGAAGCACCATATTTAGTGGGTATTTTTGGATCTTGGAGGCAATGTAGTTTTCTTCTGGGTATGTGTGCTCCTTCAGCCCATGTACCAACTGATTTTCAAATCTGTTCATTTTGAGAGGTGCTTAGGGCAAGAAAAGCCTCTGCAGCAGGTCCAGGGTGTTGTCCCTGCTACTCTAGGCACATGGGACCATGAGACCAATGCCATTTGGAACTTTCATATGTTCCAGTAGGTGAATTGCAGGAGATCCCTTAGGATTGGGATCACAGCCCTGCCTTCCACGAAAGATAACTAATCTCCTTCTGAGAAACACCTTTTGGACTTGTTACTGGTCCTTAGTATTAATTAAAGATTCAGTGGTGGGCCACCAAATTTCCATGTGATTTCAGCTGTTCATCGGGAACTGGTTGTCTGATCCATTAAGCCATAAAATTTGGCATGCACAACAGCACTCTGTGATGAATTGGAAGCAGTGTATGTGAGTTTGGACTCAACTAGGCCCTCATAAGAAACTGGTCCAAATACCCAAGGAAACTACTACTATATTACCTTCTCTCCCCTGCTACGAGCATGGCTTTATGAGTCATTCCTTGTGATCAGTTGGAGAGGAAGAGGAAGAGAAATTTGGGGCTTGATTAACTGATAGTTCTGCACTAGAAATGAAGGTACTTTCCCTCATTTGGAGGCTACAGTATTATTGCACCTTCCTGGGACATCCTTGAAGGACAGTAGAGAAGAACAATCCACCTGGTTGGCAGTACTTGGATTATTGTAACTGATTGTTAAGTTTTGCTTGGAAAATAAAGAAATGGCCAGAGGTGTGAGCCTACACTGATTCATGATCTGGTCAATGGTTTGGTTGAAGGGTCAGAGACTTCATTTTTTTTTAATTATTTTTTAAATTTTTAAAATTTATTTTCTGAGAGAGAGAGACAGAGACAGTGTGAGCAGGGGAGGGTCAGAGAGAGAGGGAGACACAGAATCCGAAGCAGGCTCCAGGCTCTGAGCTGGCAGTTAGCACAGAGCTCGACACAGGGCTTGAACCCACGAACCATGAGATCATGACCTGAGCCGAAGTTGGACGCTTACCCGACTAAGCCACCCAGGCGCCTAGGGTCAGAGACTTCAAAAAAAAATGTGATTGTGAGTATTCCCTAAAGAATGACCTCAGTTGAATAGTTAAGTATATAAGACAATCTACCTTGTGGATTTTAGTCAGCCTCTTTCCTCAGCCACTCTTGATGCTGTCCAAGGGGTTCATGAACAAAGGGTTGTGGTGGCAAGGAGAGAGGTTATTCAAGGGATCAGGAGCATGAACTTGATTTCACCAAGTCCAACCTAGCTAGAGTTACACTGAGTTCCTGACCTGCCAGCAGGGAAGCCAATATTCAGTCCCTGATGTGGCACCGCTCCCCGGGATGTTCAACTAGCTACCTAGTGGCAGGTTGATTACATTGGAAAGGGCAGCATTTTCTTTTTCCTGGAATAGACACATACTCTGGATATGGATTTAGTTTCCCTGCATGTGGTGCTTCTGCCAAAGCTACCATCTGTGGACTTAAAAAATGCTTTATTCTGCACAGTGTTGCTTGATCATGGAACTTGCTTCACAGCAAAGGATAGGCAACAGTAGGCCTATGCTCATGGATTCCACTGGTCTTTCTGTATTTCCCCAGCAGCCTGAAGTGGCTAGCTTGATGCAGTGGTGGAACGGCCTTGTGACAACTCAGTGTTAGTTCTAGGTAAGCGGCAGTACCTTTCTTTCATCTTTCAGCCCAAGATGAAAATGTCTTCCATCGGGCTCTATAGACTTTAACTCATTGTTCAACATATAGTGTTATTTCTCTTGTAGCCAGGTTTCATAGCCATGAGAATCAAGAGTTAGAGCCACTGAGCTACTCAGGTAAGCATCCTACTCTTGGTTTGGGCTCAAGACATGATCTCAGGTTTCATGAGTTTGAGCCCCACATTGGGCTCTGTGCTAACAGTGTGGAGCCTGCTTGCAATTCTCCCCTGCTCATACTCTCTCTCTCTCTCATTCTATCAAAATAAATAAATAAACTTAAATAATCAAGAGATGGAATATGGGAGTGGAACCACTAATCCATAGAAAAATGTTTGCTTCTTGTCTCTGTCACTTATGCTCTGTGGGTCCAGTGACCCTTGTTCCAAAGGGAGAAATATTTCTACCAAGAGCCACAACAATGATCCTTGAAATAAAATGTAAGACTACCACGTGGCAACTTTGGGATCCTCATACCTCTGAATCAACAGGCAAATAAGAGAATTACTGTGCTAGCTGGGGTGATTCACTGTCATTATCTTGGGGACATTGGTCTTCCACTACACCATGGAAGTATGGTGAGAAATATATACATATATGAGTATATATATATATATATATATATATATATATATATATGAAACAGAGTAGATTTCATACAGCATCTACAGTGATTAAGGTCAATGAAAAACTCTAACAACTCAAAATTCAGGCAGAAATTCTAAGGAATTCAGACAGAAATGAAGACTTGACTAACTCCACCAGGCAAAAACAAAACAAGAAAACCCTGAGGTACTTGCTGAAAGCCAAGGAAATATGGAATGAATAGTGGAAGAACATAGTTATAAATACCACTTACAACCATGTGTTAAGTTACAGAAATGAAAACAGTAATGCTTTGAGGATTTCTTCCTCTTTAGTTATGAATATGTTTGTGTATGTGTGGAGGTGTCTAGTAAACCTTTTTTTTTCTTCTTATCTTATTGTTACCTGACATAGGATGGCTTAATACTAGTTAACTTTACATCTCAGTAGTTAAGCTATAGGATATGAAAGAGAAGAGTAGACATTAGCAGAGGACGTTGCCTCTTCTTCTGAGGAAGGGGTTAGTGCATTTTCAGTTATACTCAGTATAGTCATATCATGTTAGCTGGAAGTATGATTTTGTTATTATCTCTATTTGTAGATTAAGAATGGCTTTGGAAGATGTGTATTTGTGCCAAAATAACAAGTCATTGACTGCGATGTTCAATGTTATATGTCAACTTGGCTAGGCTATAGTCCTCAGTTATTCAGACTTGAATAACCAAGTTATGAACTTGGTTGCTGCTGTGAAGCCATTGTTGTACATTTTATGAGTATCTCCAGTTAGTTGACTTTAAGGAAAGGAGATTGTCCCTAATAATATGGGTGAGCCTTATCCAACTAGTTGAAAGGACTTAAGAGCAGAATTGAGGTATTCCTAAAGAAATGGAAATTGTAATTGTAGACAGCAATGTCACCTCCTGCCTGAGAGTTTCCTGCCCTAGGAATTTCAGACTAGCCTGGCCACCCCTCAAAGTAGTATAATCCAGAGGCATCTGGGTAGCTCACTCAGTTAATTGTCTGACTTCGGTTCAGGTCATGATCTCATGGTTCGTGAGTTCGAGCCGCGCATCTGGCTCTGTAGATATCCTACAGGTTTTATTTCTTTGATGGAAACCTGACTAATACATTGATGTTCCAAGATTCTTTGAGGGTTGTTTTTGTTTCTTGTTTTTTGTTTGTTTGTTTGTTTGTTTTGGTTTTGTTTGCTTTTCTGGGTAGCAAACTCTCTTTTGCCAATTCATTTAGGATAGTTCTGCCGGCAACAATTTTTCTTAGTTTTCCTTCATCTGAGAATGTCTTGATTTCCCTTTAATTACTGAAGGATATTTTCTCTGGACAGAGAATTATGAATGCACAGTTACTTGCCTTCACCCCTTAAAAAATGTTATGGTGCTTTTTATTGCCTCCTGTGGGTTCTCATGAGAAGCTAGGCATTATCTGAATTATTTTCCCCATAGAGAAGGGTTTATTTCCTTATTAATTCTTTTGAAATTTCTTCTTTGTCTTTAGTTTCCACAAATTTGACTTATATCTGTGGTTGTGTATTTCTTCACATTTATTTTGTTTGACAATTCACCCAGCTTTTTCTTTCTCTTTTTTAAATAACAGAATTATTGAGACATGATTCACGCACCATAAAATTCATCCATTTAAAGTAGATTTTAAGGGGCGCCAGGGTGGCTCAGTCTGCTAAATGTTTGACTCTTGGTTTCGGCTCGGGTCATGACCTCACTGATCATGGGTTTGAGCCCCACATCGGGTCTCTGTCCTGACAGCACAGGGCCTGCTTGAGATTCTCTCTCTCCCTCTCGCTCTCTCTGCCCCTGCCCTTCTCCCCCTCCTCCCTATCTATCAAAATAAATAAGTAAAGATTAAAAATAATTTTAAAAAATTTAAAAAGGATGAAATTGTTCAGGTTTTCACCCCGCAGATTATGTTAGTTGTGAATTTTTCATAGACACACTTTCTCAAGTTGAGAAAGTTCTCTCTCAATCCTAATTTGTTGAGTATTTTTGTCATGAAAGGGTACTGGATTTTGTCAAATGCTTTTTTTTTTTTCTTCTCTGTCTACTGAGATGACCATGTTGTTCTTGCTATTTATTCTGTTATGACAGAATCAGCTCTAAGGTTTATGGATGATCCCCTGTATGTGATGAATCATTTGTCTTTTGTGGCTTTCAAGGTCTTTCTTCAATATTTTCACTATAGCCTGTCTGGGGTCTGGATCTTACTTGGAATTCTCTGAACTTCTCAGATGTGTAGCAAGCACATTTCATCCGAGTTTGGAAGTTTTCAGCCGTTACCTTTTGCACTCTTTTTCTGCTGTCTTTTACTCCCCTCTTTTTCTGGGGCCCCCATGGTTTCTTACATTTCTCTGAGTCTCTGCTCATTTCTTGTCTATTCTTTTGTCTCGCTGATTCTGATTGTGATTTTATTTTTTTTAATTTTTTAATGTTTATTTATTTTTGAGAGAGACAGACAGACAGACAGACAGAGTATGAGAAGGGGAGGGGCAGAGCGAGGAGATACAGAATCAGAAGCAGGCTCCAGGCTCCTAGCTGTCAGCACAGAGCCCGACACGGGGCTCAAACTCACGAGCTTTTGAGCTGTGAGATCATGACCTGAGCCACCCAGGTGACCCTGTCTCCCTGATTTTTAAGTTGCATAATCTCTGTTGGAACTAGGCTTAAGGTTGCTGATTCTCTCTTATGCCAGTTCAGATTTCCACCTGAGCCCTTCCAGTGACTTTTTAAAACATTATTTGAGTTCGTGTGCTTTTCAGTTGCAGAATTTTTACTTGGTTCTCTTTATATAGCTTTTATCTATTAGTATTCTCTGCCTGGTAAAATGTTCCTCTACTATCCTTTAATTATTCAGACTTGGTTTCCGTTGTTTCATTGAGCATATTTATACAAGCTTATTTAAATTTTATGCCTAATGTAAATCTAACATCTGGACTCCCTCAGAGATAGCTTGTACTGACTTGCTTTCTTCTTGTTTATGGGCCATACCTGCCTGATTTTTTTTGTTTATCTCCTAATTATATGTTCAAAAGTTCACATTTTAAATAATATTATGTGGTCCTTGCAAAATAAGATCTCCTCCTACTTTCTTCTTCTTTTATTCCATTCTTCTTATTTGTTCAGTGAATTTCTGGACGAGATTGCCTGCTTTTTTAGCATCCACTCTGAGATACAGGAGACAAAACAAAACAAAACAATATATAAAACAAAAAACACAAAGCGTTCACTACCAAGTTGTTCTCTAGGGCCTGAGGCCCATAACTATTCTGCACTTTCTTCTTTCCACCTTTCAGAGTTGCTTGTTTGTTTGCTTGTTTTTAAGTAAGCTCGACCCTCAGTCAGGGCCCATTGCAGGGCTTGCACTCGTGACCTTGAGATCAAGACATGCACTGAAATCAAGAGTCTGATGCTTATCCAGCGGCACCACCCAGGCACCCCTCCAGCTTTCAGAGTCTTCATGTTTTGTTCTATAGGTAATATCCATGGATTTTTGCTGGTGTTGTTGTATTTAGGGTAGGAATCGAGCAATGTATTTTATGTGCTCTGTCTGCCCAGAAATTGAAATCTCAGTGTCATCTACTTTTAACTATTTGGGATATGGAGAATTTACTGATGATCCAGTGATGATTTTTAAGAAAAATGCATGTTTACAGCTATCATTTGATTAAAAGGAAGAAAATACTTTATAGATCTTTGAAATGCCTATTCAAAACTGCCTTACTTGACTAAGACACCAATGCACTGGTGGTTCAAATACTTTATCCATTACTAACAAACCAACATTTTTGCAGTGTCTCAAAAATAGGAGAAAGTGTAATTTTTTTAGTGTTTTTATGTTTTTGTTTTTGTTTTTTTGAGAGAGAGAGACAGAGTGTGAGTAGGGGAGGAGCAGAGAGAGAGGGAAGCACAGAATCTGATACAAGCTTCAGGCTCTGAGCTGTCAGCACAGAGTCTGACACTGTGCTCAAGCTCCTTAACTACAAGATCATGACCTGAGCCAAAGTTGGATGCTCAAGTGACTGAGCCACCAGGTGCCCAGAGAAAATATAATTTTTTAGCATTCTTTAAGTTTGTAAAGAATTCAAGATTCTTTTTGTATTATCTGCTTGAACTTCCATAATATAATACTACAGACTTGATGGATTAAGCAATAGAAATTTATTTTTTCATACTCTGGAGGTGAGGAAGTTCAAGGTCAAGGTTTCTATTGAGAGCTCTTTTCCTGACCTGTGTATACGCCACCTTTTCAATAGATTCTCACATGACTTTTTGCCCATTCATACACAGAAAAAGAAGAGAGAGAGAGAGAGTGAGAGAGAGGTTAATATTTATCTTTATGACCTATTTTAACCTTAATAGCCTCCTAAAAACTATATATCCAAATACAGTCACACTTGGGGTTTAGAGCTTTGATATCTGAATTTTGTGGGACACCAATCAGTTCACATAACTCCTCTATTTACTTTTATCCTGGTACCAAACAGGGCTGGGCATGCAATATTTACAATAAAATATCCTTGTTTGGTGAATGTGTGAATAGATGGACATATGCGTGAAAGAATGAATGAATACAACCAAATCCATTAATGACTAGAAGGACTATTTCTAATCCTCTCCAAAGGTATCTTCCTAGGTTCTCAAAATAATAGTTCTCTGTGCCCAGAAATATACTGATTCCTTTACACACTAACCATCCTAATTAATCTTCACATCAACTCCACCAAGATATGTTACCTCATTTTATAGGTAAGAAATCTAAAGCTTAATGAGGTTATATGGCTTACTCAAGATCACACATATATCAGGTGTAGAACACCATGATTTAAATACAAATCTGAGTCTAAAACCCACAAAGCCATTACTACATGTTGTTTCCTAGGTCAAAGCCTATGAGAGCTATGGCTGTGTACGATATCGACCACATAAGCTACATCATAAATATAAAGATAACGGTAACTCTAATTCTAACACTTTAAGAAGCCTCTGCACTTAATTTCTTTTTCACAAATCTATAGCACGTTCAGTAATTTCAAACTGATATCTACTTAGTTTGGTTCAGAAGCTGACCATTAAATTCCAACAAACCAGTATTTTAGGCTCCAATGGATGATACTACTTGGTTTGTGAAGAAGCCTCCAAGGAATTTTGGGAGCATGAAGGAAGAAGGGCAGAAAGTTAGGTCGGGAGGTGAAGGCACTAGAGAAAATGCCAAAGGGAATAAGTAGGGCAGGATATCGATGGCTTTCTTTGCAGAATTTTTTAAAAGTATTCAGGGATGGAAACATAAACACTGACTTGGACTTTATTCCCCAGCCTCAAGAAGATAACATCTCTGGCTGATTAACTGTACTCAGTTTAAGCACATTAGAAACAAGACGTATAATAAATAATTATTAACCTGGAATTTAACTATATCCCATGCAACCAGCAATGGTATTTCATGCCTACTATATGATGTTTAACATTCACTAGTAACTTTCCTTGCAGATTGAATTTTCTAATTAGGAACTTTTTGTAAGTTTAGGTGTATGTTCCAAATAAGAGTATGAGGTAAGATGACACTCCAGTGTTGGTGGAGCAAGAGATGAGAAATCAACTGTGTTTTACTCACAAGTGAGATCTTCCCCACACTTAGAAAAATACATACTGGAGGAAAGGAAGTTTCCAGAAAAGGAGTTCATGTGGACTCTTGAGATCTCATTGGGGCAATTCTTGGAAGAAATACACTTGCGTATTGAAAAGGTCTTTCCAGGGCACCTGGGTGGCTCAGTTGGTTAAGCATCCAACTCTTGACTTTGGCTCAGGTTATGATCTCCCTGCTTGTGGGTTCAAGCCCCTTATCGAGCTCCACGCTGACAGCATGGAACCTGCTTTGATTCTCATTCTCCCTCTCTTTCTGCCCCTCTTCTACTCCTTCTTTCTTTCTCTTTCTCAAAATAAATAAATAAGCTTAAGTCTTTCCTGCTAATGATAAGATAACAACAAAGAACAAGGAAAATACATGCTGTCTGGTGGAAACCCAATGTCCGGCAGATGCCGGTCTGAGGAGTGGTTCCCAGCAATTTTAGGAAGAATGCATCTGAACAGCAGTGATGGCCTCACTGGACCTGGGACTTTTTATACCCCATCATCTGGCTGGCTTCCCCAGGTAAAGGACCAGTCACTCCCTGCATCCAACAACAATGGAAAGTTGAGATGAGGGTCTGAAAGTGAAGAATGATTTTCCTGGTCCTGGGCTCGCTGCAAACTTACCCACGGAGGGCCAATTTTTCAGACTTGAGTGATCTCCTTTCCTTTTATCTATTCTCCAAGAAGAGGCTACACACTGTACTGGGATATGTCAAAGTATACCAACTAAAAATAAAGGTTTTTATAATGCCAAAACTCTGATGTATAGAACAACAGCTTCTTCATGTACCTTAGCAATGATCCACTTGTGATTCCAATAACTCTTTCCATGGAATTTCACAAGGATGAACTTGACTTCCTTTCGGGGAGCTGTCAGCTTTATACCCAGGGGGAAAAATACTTAAAAAAAAAACAACTATGTATAGCTTTTGGTTTCCTGTGCATCCCATTACCTTATAGGGGTAGGAATATGCCTTCTTCCTTCTATCCCATGGGGAAGGTAAATGAACATCACACATCCCTACAGGACTTGACCACCCCTGTGAAGCAGGTAGCTCAGTGCACAGGTTGATGTGAACCTGACATGAGGAAAGGCAATAGAGAAATAATGAAGTTCCTCATTATTTTGTTGGCATTTTTTTTGCCTTAAACCACCTTTTCTAAACCTTAGCTTCAACGGTTTCTCTCAATCTTGGCCTTTATCTTGTTTATCTAAAACAAATATTGAGCCCTGCTCACATCAATCAATGCTACTCTCAGAATGATGACAAAGGACTCCCAATTCTCTTGTTTTACAGCTTATTCAACGCCTATTGCCTTCAGAGACCTTTTAAGATCTACACTTCCTGACTTCATGGCTACCGATCTGCTAAGGTGAAAAAAGAGACAGTTTAGTTGAAAAATAGAGCTGGTGATCCCCACTTTTTATTATGGTAAGAGTAATGGTTATGGCAAGAAAGGCCACATTCATGAAGGAGATGGGGAGACATGGAAACAGAAATTCAAGATTTAAATCCTCCAATTATTGAACTGAAGTCCCACAAAGTCTAAGTAACTCATACCTTGCTCATCTAGAGTTTATAATAAATAAGACTGAGGTGGGGCTGAAAGAAGTCTTTGCATAAAATAATTTGCTGGACAAATTATCAGTGTACACAAAATAGTAGGCAAGAATATTTATTTAAGGGGAAAATTTCAAACACTTGAGAGGCATGTATTTGCATATAATAATGGAATTATTTGTATATGTTAACTGAAAATCATGAAAGTTGCCCCTCTTCCCAGAGAAGGCACTGTGCGTATCAGAAAATAGCACTCTCTTGCTTTTAAAATAAATTTTTAACTCCATTGTAATTATTAAAGTAGATAGGCTTGTCATCCTAATTAATCCTAACTGGTCTAGTTTTACAATATTTTGAATTAGTTTTATAATATTTCCTAAGCAAAGTAATAGCATAATCTACACACACACACACACACACACACACACACACACACAATCACAGTGTACTTCCAGGGCCAAATGCTCCTACTATAACCTTTTCGTTAATGCCATCAATAATCATCTTTTATAATACTGTGCCACGCTGCAGTGAAAACATAATCATGTGCTATCAAATATGGAGAGATAAGACCGACATAGGGTCAAATACCGATGCCCATGAGACTTCCCAGTGGCCTACAAACTCACTCAAACTTACCAGTTTGCATAACACAGCATATGCATAGAATTTTTTTATAGACTCCAAAATTGCAGTACTATGTGCATGGTACATAAACAATAGAACCAACAGGCGGCGAGGCCAAAAAAGCATTAGCCAAAGAATTTATTTTGTTTATTAACAGTCTTAATAACTTTTTACACTCGCTAAAATTACTAATAGGATATCTAAAAGAGAAATAGTCTCTCTCTTTCAAAATCTGCACAAATCTGAAGAAGGTCTGTTTCTAAGTTCGGTTTATTCCAATTACTCAGTTACAGCAGTTGTCATAGTTAAAAGGAAACTCACCGAAGTTGGCCACATTCTGTCGAGATCATCCACCGATTGCACAAAAGTTGTTATTGGAATTCAACAAACGTATGCTCTGTTTTGTCCATCAGTTCATCGTGCAAACTAATCAAAACGTATTACCTTTCTACATGCTCAAGAAACGGTGCTAAAACCCATTGAGGCTGTAACTTGAATGATGTTTTAAAACAATTAGAAAAATGATGTTTCCATGATTTTGCATCTATCCATGAGGTGTGCACATGCAGAAATTTATACATGAACACATATCATTGAATAAACATTTGATACACAATACATAACAGTGAAAAACCTTTCTGAACATTCTTTTTTTCAAAATACCATCTCATTCTGGGGCAACTGGGAGGCTCAATCAGTGAAACATCTGACTCTTGATCACTCGGCTCAGGTCATGATCTCAAGGTTTTTGGGTTTGAGCCCCGCCTCGGGCTCTGCACTGGCAGTGTGGAGCCTGTTTGGGATTTTCTCTCTTCCTCTCCCTCTGCCTCTTCTCTACTCACGTGTGCACATGTGCACCCTCTCTCTCTTTCAAAACAAATAAATAAACATAAAAAAATAATCTATAAATTGCAGTATCTCACGGTATACTAAAAATGAATACTAAGCCAGATTTCATCTTAGAGACGTACCTCTCACCTGGTGAGTGAATATTTGATATATTGATAATAGCTAAGAACCCTCATGCGCAGTCACATATAAAAGAGTAGCAACGTTTATTTTTTTTTATTTTATTGAATGAAAAAGAGCACACATTTCAGTGCATTTTTCCCACACTCGATTAGGCCTTCTTGGTACTCCTGATGCATCTGTTCCCCTCTTTGGAGAACACAGATTTAAATCGATGTTCATGGTCAGCTCACATAGAAAAGTCTGCTTTTTCTGTCCTGACTTCATGTAAAACAAAACTTCAATGTAAGTGAGTAAATGATGCAGATTTCCTAGAACAATATAAAAATGTGAATGATTAAATTAATGAAGGATGGAGAATTAATGGAATAATAATACGTGGCAGTAATTAGGCAAAGCGTAGTCTCTCTACTTGTCCAACTGTATGTTTATTGCTGATATTTATCTCTCGGCTTTGACAAATTTCAAACATAGAATAAAAGCCTGATTGCAAATAAGATCACTGATTTTGCAGACACTTTTAAGAAGGTCTTTTTTTTCCCCCTCTTTAAAACATGTCCATTCTTTCTGCTAGTCTCCAAAAACAATGAGGAATCCACTTGATTGATTCAATTGATTCTCTTTACCTTGTTGATAATAGTTTGAAAGTGTTCAAAAAATCATAACGGAATGAAACACTTCAGTGTGCATGTATTCTTTTTGGCGCAGATAAAATTTTAAATAATGAAGACAGTAATGTAGATTCTCAAAATGGTTTTAAGCTTGTTGATCGCCCTAATCATCTCCTGTATCCTGAATTCCGCCATCAGTGAAACTGCTGTCTCACGAATAGTTTAACTCTTTTTCTTCCATTTCAATATAATCTTCTCCCAAGAATCAGAACTAAAAATTTGCCATCCTCAGTCATCACATTGCCAGTCGTACCGAAATGATCACGATCCTAGAAGAGATCAGAGCCCTGGTCAAATGCTAGCTATTTTTTTTTTTTTTTGCAAGTCAAAATATGGGGTGTGGGTAAATTCTTCCCATGACAGAATTTCAAGGCAGTGCAATTTCATCTCCATTGGAGTTCCCAGCATGTGTAACAAAAGGGAAACAGAACAAATCTGTTCTCCATCAACACAAGGTTAATCTTTTTTCTAATTGGTAGGGAAAAAAAATCTCATTTGACTGCCCCATATTTCATTCCAAATTAAAGTGTAACAGCCCAGCATCATCACTTCTGCCAAGCGATCTTTTATTGGGCTTGCAGTGAATAGGATTTCCCTTCCTGGTTATGTTTTCTTTACTTTCTTAATACAGATACAATCATGCATTTGAAGAAATAACGTACTGTGTTGGCTTATGAATGAATGAACTGAGTTTCCAAAGCTTTTTGTTGCTTTGTGTCCTCTCCTGATTGTACATAGTGATCTAAGTCAGAGAAAGATTGATTTAATAGAAAACATATTATGAAACATACATCGTGAATGTCCATGTTTACATTTAAGGTGATCGGTGACCAGGGGGATAAAAGAACATACATGCAATAATCTGATATGATAAGAAGTGTGTGCTGTTCAGAGTTAAGTAGCCTGGGTTTAAGGTACTTTACTAAATAGTAAATTTTGTAAAAACCAAACAAACAGCTAGCAGAGTAAAAAAGAAATGACAGTAATGAGATTTCCTTCATTGGGCCGTCGTATGGATTATGCATACAGAAGTCTACACCTCACCCATGTATTCAATGGACTTCTTCTTATTTTTTTTTTTTTTTTTTTTACTTTTTAACATTTTTTTTACAATGTAAATTCAGTGAACCTCTACTGATCACCTCCTCTGCCCTAGATTTTTTGCTGGGTACAAGGGTAAACATGTGAACTTCATATAATCTCTGCCATTAAGGGGCTGCTCATCTGTTTTTATCACCAGAGTTGTAAATGTGGTGGCCATGGCAGTAGTCGCAGTGACACAAGTAGCAGATGACACTGACTCCACAAAGACAGTGAGAAAAGCATGTATTTGTTCATCCACACATCCTGATTGAATGGCCCCCAGATGACCAAGACATACAGATGATGTAATAGCTGCCCTCAAGGAGTTCAATAGGGAAGAAGGGCAGGTAAGAGTGTTGCCGTATCTTTAAATAATGGCTAAAGATGTACTGTGTGTTACATTGAGCATTAAAGAGCAGTGCAGTCAATCCTGCCCAAGGAAGTGATATCAGAGCAGTCCTCTTAGCAGGTGGAGAGGCCTGGAACAACATGGTGGGCTGGAGCTTCTGGAAGCAGCATGAAGCTGACAGAGCAGAGGTGGTGGACGGAGCCACAGAGAAGAGTGAGAACTCAAAAACCGAAGAGTCCAGACTGGGGAAAGCTCTCAGGACCCATCCCCAGAGGTAGCTGTCACCCAGTAAAGGATTTTAAAGAGAAGCACTACCTGACTTCCTGCACTAGGGGCTAGGGGAGTAGGGATTAGCTCCAGATCATCTGGGTCATAAGTGATAATTCCTGTGGCCAGTCCCCACAGCCGGGGCCTGTGGGAGGAAAAGAAAAATTAGAACAGGCCATAAAAGCAGGGGCCCTGTGGGGTCCAGATCAGCAGCCTTGAATGTCAGACCTGCACGTGGTGGCGGTGGGGGGTGGGGAGGGTTCATACAACCCTGAGGACACAGGTCCAATCTCTCTAAAGTTTATTTATTTATGTTGAGAGAGAGAGACTGAGAGAGAGTGTGTGTATGAGCAGAGTGGGAAGGGGGGTGGAGAGAGAGAGAGAGAGAGAGAGAGAGAAAGAGAATCTCAAGTAGGCTCCACACTATCAGCATGGAACCCCATGTGGGGCTGGAACTCATGAACTGTGAGATCATGACCTGAGTCGAAACCAAGGGATGGACGCTCAACCGACTGACGCCGCCAGGTACCCACAGCTCCATTTTCAAAGATCTCCAAGTTCTCCCAGGTTCTTTTCATTTCTCTGGCACTTAAGATGGCACCAAGACTCTCCCAGAGCTTTCTAAAACACAGAGAAGGGTAGGAGAAAGCTTTCACAGCGAGCCTAAGCCAACAGGCTCTATACCTCAAGTCCATTAATGTATATATTAAGTTGTGCAATAAATGCTTAATGCACACTTCTCGCATGGCAGCATCTAGGTATGAAGTTAGAGCAGTACTTCTCAAAGTATGCTCCTTGCAGGAGGAATCTTCTAGAATCTTGTGAAATGCGGACTCTAATCTAGGAGTCTTGAGACAGAGCCCAAGATTCTGTATTGACAAGTTCACAGTTAATGAGGAGTCTGAAAATTCAGGGACCACACTTCCAGATGTTTAAAAAAAGAGAAAAAATGTGTTTAGAAACAGAAAAATGTATGGTCTTGGCTATTGTGGAGCTGATGGTCTAAATGGTGACAGAGATAATAAATAAATCTGCAATGCATTGTGGGAGGTGTTATACAGGGAGGCACAAATACAATGTGAATGATACCAATACTTGCAAACATGCAGTTGTTATAAGATATTCTTATTTACACTGTTTTGTTTGTTTGTTTGTTTAACCAGCAATGGTAGTATGTGTGTTTCAAGGCTTGAAAGTAGAAAGAATATTCTCCTTCAGTTGAATTTCTTTAAGGATCAAAAAACAATTTGCAACATAAAACATGATTAGAAGAAATGCAATGTGGTCCTGGGATAAAAGAAGGGAAGAAAAGACTGAGAGTCAGAGACAGAAAATGGGACTATATTTTTTCCCTCTCCTTTCTTTGTGAATTTCCCTCTCCCCGCTCCCTTCACCCTCCATTCACATTGATTTCTGCTGTAGGCGGATTTGGCTAACAACTTTTGAACTGAGAACTATGGTTATTACTTATGAGTCTTATTAGCAAAAAAAAAAAAAAAAAAAAAAAGAAAGAAACTCAAATTCCCTAGTCTCTTTCTCACAGTCTAGCCTATTTTGAGAAATCTGTAGGGTCAGGGCTGTGAAAATTCTCCACAACAATATGAAAGGAGAGGCTTTCTAATTGGGAACTATATTTTCTATTCAGAATGTGTTTGAGACAAAGCTCTTCTATATTCTAACAGGATAGAGTCCTAAGATGACTTTTCAAGAAAAATATTTTTTATAATAGACATCATTCTTTTTTCTTCAACAAGTAAATTATGTCTTTTTCTATATTCATATATAAAATAAGTATATATGGGGCGCCTGGATGGCTCAGTTGGTTAAGCGTTGGACTTCAGCTCAGGTCATGACCTTATGGTTCATTAGTTTGAGCCCCTGTGTCAGGCTCTGTGCTGACAGCTCAGAGCCTGGAGCCTGCTTTGGATTCTGTGTTTCCCCCTCTCTCTAAGCCTCCCATGCTCATGCTCTGTCTCTCTCTGTCTCTCAATTAAAAAAAAAAAGTTAAAATAAGTATATAATTCCCAGAATCTTCTTCTGAGACAGTGTATGACATATACTTGCTATATCAGTCTGGCTCGCTTCTGGTACCGCTTTGTTTTTGCCACGAAGCCCTATTAGATGCTATATTAATTTTCTGGGGCTGCTATAACAGAGTAGCACAGACTAAGTGACTTAAGTAATGAAGACTTACTGTTTCACAGTTCTGGAGGCTAGACATCTGAGGTCAAGGTGTTGAAAAGGTAGATGCTTCTAGGGGGCTGTGAGAACAAATCTGTTCCTAGTCTTTCCCCAACTGCTGATGGTTTGCTGCCATCTTTGTTTTTTCTGACCTCTTAAAGCATTGCCCTAATCTCTGCCTCCATTTTGACATGCCATTCTCTCCATGTGTTAGTCTATGTCAAAATGTCCTCTTTGTGTAAGGACACAAGTCATATTGGGTTAGGGCCCCACCCCACTTCAGTGTGACTTCATCCTAGTTAATTACATCAGCAACGACCCTATTTCCAGATAAGGTCACTAATGGAGGTACTAGGGGTTAAGAATTCCGAGAGGTTAGGGGCACAATTCAACCCACAACAGCCGGTGTGATATCCTACCATGTCCATCGAACTTGGTTATCAATAGCTTTTGGCTCTTTCTAACACTGAAGCATCATGGATGCTGGAACCTTCTAAAAATGGATTCAAAGCCCGGTTTAACAAATGCCTGTTGGCATAACTTTGGATAAGTAGATGAAACCAATTATCTTTATTTGTGGAGATCGTAAAACTTATCACACAGAGAAAAATTAAAGGAGATTATATCATAAAGTCTCTAGCATCATTGGGATTTAGAAACTGCTTCTTAAAGCATGAAGGCCATTTAACTCCGTGTTTAGTTGCATGGATCCCTATATCTGAAGATATTTAAGATTAATTTTTTCAAGTTTTAAGTGTCAGAATTCTATTCATAGGGGCTCCCTCCTCAACCCATGTCATCAATTTATAAGGAGGTAGAGAAAGCAGAAGCCTCATTACACCCAGAACAAACTTAATTAGCAGACCTTGGAGCCATCAATCTCCAGTCATTACGTTTAATGGGATTATTCTTTCCTATGAACAAGAAGCAGGAAAGCTTGGGCCACTTAATAAAGTTGTTGGTTTTTTTTTTAATCTTAATCACAAGAGACCTTTTTTTTTTTTTTTGGACTGAATATTCCTTCCAACTGTACTTCTTGTTCTCACAGACACTGGAATAATTTGTTCCAAATCTAGGTAGCAATGACACATTGGAATAATTTTCTCACTTTTACTTATCCCTCTCTTTGTTCTTTCTTATTCCTTTGAGTGAAATGAGTACCAGCCAAACTAATATCTATCTTATACATTCATATGAGTGTTGGAAAGGGAGTATTTCACTCAGATTATAGGATTCAATTTAAATAATAATAAAAATGCCAGTGTATAGTCCTAAGAATTGCAACCAAACACCTTATTACTGCAAGGTATAGGCAACTCTTCCACTTAGTCCCATACGGGAAAACCTGCTTACCTTAAGTTCAAGGTCACTCAGCCTGAGGATTTTGAGTACTAAAATATAAAGAGCCATGAGGGTAAAATGTACTTGGTCCCCAAACATGTAAGATTTAGAGGTGACACAGCTGTTATCTGCCTTTAGGTTTTGACTTCTTTTTTTCTTCTTTAGTTCTTTCTTTTTCTTTCTTCCTTTCTTCCTCCCTTTCTTTCTTTCTTTCCTTCATTTGGTCATTTTTCGTTCCTTCCTTTCTTAATTTGTAACAAATTTGTTCAGAGTCACTGCCCATATGCTAAGGAAAGGTTTCCAGGACCATGAAGACCGACTGGAGTGAGAGAGAGAAATCATTCATTAAAAACTTTAGGGTGAAAGTTAAGATCTATTGGAAGATAGAAGCCATGCCACTGATATCTGTGGAGCGATGGAACCCATCCTTCAGTAGCCAAGCACAGCCATGTCAGACAGGACCAAGCTTACAGGAAAGGTGGATGGAAACCAGAAGGACGAGCAGGGGTCGGCATGGTTAAGTTTGCCCGGTAACAACTGGGAGGAGGTGTCTCCAGGGGGAATCGTAACTACGATGGACTTTGAAAAGGGAGGAAAGTTCAAACAATCAGAGAAAGGGAAACAGGACATTTCAGAAAGAGGAATAGCATGAACAAACTTCCAGTTGTAAAATAGGTAAGTCACAGGGATGAAAAGTATAGCGTAGAGAATATAGTCAATATAGAAAGAGGGAACAGAGGAGACAAAGATTAAGAGGTACAAACTTCCGGTTATAAAATAAGGAGTTGGGGTGATGAAAAGCACAGCATAGGGAATGTAGTCAGTATAGTAGTAATGTTCATGGTGACAGATGGTAGCAACTACATATGTCACCATGAGCACTGTGTAATATACAGAAGTGTCACATCACTGTGTTGTATACCTGAAATATAACATCGTACATCAGCTATACTTCAATTAAAAATAAAAATGAGAAACGACAAATGTTAGAAAAGCGACAGTGAGTCACTCAGGATAACTGGTATGTAGGTAGCTGAAGATTAGGGTGGAATGGTAGCGCTTGGGGGCAGATTGTGATGATAGCAAGACAGCGTCTAAAATGTGGTGACCTGGGACAACTGTAGATTTTGTTGCTGTTGTTGTGTTTTAATCTGAGTGTGAGAAAACATGAGTGGGGGAAAGGGGCAGAGGGAGAGAGAAAGAGATCTTAACCATGCTACATGCTCAGCATTGAGCCCCATGCAGGGCTTAATCCCATGACTCTAGGATCATGACCTGAACCAAAATCAAGAGTCAGACACTCAACTAACTGAGCCATGCAGGTGCCCTGAGAATTGCAGTTTTAAGTGAATATTGGGATGAATATCTAATGATGGTGTTTACTTCTGGAAAATTATACCATATATTTTAACGTCGTAACACATAACAAAGAGCTACTACGACTAAAAAGCTAAGTGACGATAATTGTCCTTGCAAATATGCATTTTATTTGCTACTATGACCACCAATAAGCTATGCACTGACTCACCAGGGAGGAAAGGAAAAGGAGCAAACACTGTTGAACACTTACTCTGCGGAAGGCACAGGACATATATCGCTGCCTATTCAGATGGATGAGACACAGTGCTTTTCTCCCAACAATTTCAAGTGGGCTAAGAACAGGAAAGAAGTAACCATCATGGAGTGTGATGGGCACCATAAAAGGGACATGTGCAGAGGGTGGAAGCAGTTCAAAGGAAGAATTGATAACCTGTTGGGAAGGGACAAGGAAGACATCATGAAGGAGGTGCATGTGACATGAAGGAAGCAGTAACGTGAAGGACAGCTTGGCATCCCCTGTGGATGTAAGTAGGCATGAAGAGGGCAGTGAGAGGAATCTGGAGCCGAGAAACCCTTTGGCATCATCTCTGTCGCAGGAGTAGTGGGTGCCTTGGGGGTCCTGGGGAACAGAAAAGATAGAGATCAATAAGGTCAACGGAAGTCGAGGAAGGCCAGGCTGTGGACATTGGACTTGGTTCTGCAACAGACAAGTCTTTGCCAAAGACTGTTAAGGGTAATGACTGTAAGTGGACTTGCTTTCATTTGGGTCATACGGCAGATGAGAGTGAAAACAGAGATAGACTGAAAGGCTACTGCTGGCGACTCAATGAATGGTGATTGCAGTTGGATAGGGATGTGATGGAAATGGGAAGTAGATACATTAGGAATAGGTTTTGGAATTTGAGCTTTAAAAAAAATTTTAAAAAAATTAAAAAAAAAGGACTTTCTGATGGATTGAAGATGAGAGCCAGAGAAGAAAAATGTATGACTTTTGGAATTTGGACTTGAGCGATGGTGTAGATGTTGGTGACATTTACCAAAATGCCAGAGACCAGGAGATGTCAGCAAGTGAGCGGAGTATGAAATGAAGAGCTCTGTGTTCATTGGTGAGTTTGGGAAGAACGACTGGGTGGAATGGTGAAGTTCAAATGGTGAAGTTCAAGTTCAAATAGACTGAAGGTAGAAGTTCAAATGGTGAAGTTCAAGTTCAAATAGACTGAAGGTAGAATGCAACATGAGAGAGATTCTTCCAGGTCACATAAACAAGAACTTGTCTTTTGTCACAAGGTTAGTGTTGCGTGTTGAGAGCATGCATGTTGAAATATTTACAAAGTCATGTAAATATATTTTCACTTTTGTATCCCATTTTTGGGAAATAAACACTAATTGGTATTAATGCTTATGTGTTATTTGGCAAATATTTATTCAATACCTATTAAAATTGAGCTGGGATACTTTAATTGGTGAGACATGTCCTCTATCTGCTAAAAGCATAGGATGGTAAAAATTTTAATAATATACTTCCTCATGCTTAAGTCTTTCTTCCAGACTATAGTAATGTAACCAAGCAAATGGGCAAAACATCGAACGTTTCTCATGGGGGTGTATATCTTAGAATAAATAAGTTCAAGGATGAATGAACAACTCGGACAAATGAAAGTGAATTTATGCTCATTAGTTCAACACAGATTTAGTGAAAACTTGTCCACATGCAGCATGCTTCAGGGGGGAAGTTGAGGCAACGAACCATCTTGCAATTTCTTTGCAGTCTGGAGGCATATAGGTGGATACATGAGAAATGGCGACAAGAGCAACAAGCAATATCTAATGATTACTAAGTTATTAATAATGTAATAGGGTGAGTAAAAGCCAAAACATAAGAATTTAAGGGGAAGGGAAAAATTACATTTAACGCTAATCAAATTTAGAGTTAACAAAAGCCAGGGGCAGATCACTGATGGATTGTGTGACCATCAGTATTCCAAAAAGTAGTAATGAGCTAATTAGTAGGCTGAATTTATCAGGACAAAACAGTGTTGTTTGGATAGCAATACAGCACAAAACTAAGGAAAAAATCACAACTCAGGACAATATTAATGGCTAATATTTATTGAATCACTTCTATATGACAGGGAATATTCAAATGTTTATGCTTATTAACTAATTTGTTTCCAAATGGTCCCAATGAAATGAGTATCATTATTATCTTTATCATTGAGGAAACCTAAGACATACGTGGCAATAAAAGTAAAGGCAGGATTATAACCCAGGCATTCTGGCCGGAAAGCTTTACACATGTTCAACACACATTATTCTATTTAAAAACTTAGACTATCCAACACTCATACTGTAATAGTCTTACTATGCTTGAATATTATCCTACACCTTCGTTACTCATTCAAAAACATCTAGAATGGTGTGTTCAAATTCATTCATTCATTCATTAACACATCATTCCTCATTCCAAAAAGCATTTTCAAATAATATTCAAAGCAAAAAAAAAAGGTTGAATGAATTCAGATTGTCTATATCATGTACAGAGGAATGACACCAAGGTTGTCTTGATCATATTGTATGTAATCTTAGGCTGTTATAATGAAAAAAATACAGAATATTGTTTGGTTTATAAATAAAAACATTTCCATCTCCCATTTCTGGAGGCTGAGAAGTTCAAGGTTGTGACACAGGCAGATTTCATGTCTGGTGAGATCTGCTTCCTCACAGATGACCATATTCTTGCCCTGTCCTCCGTGGCGGAAGGGGAAAGGAAGCTCTCTGGGGTCTCTTTTATGAGACCACTAATCCCATCCATGACGGCTTTATCCTCAAAAGCTCAATTCCTAAGAATAACCTAACCTTGGAGGTTAGGTTTCAAAGTAAGAATACTGAGGCAACACAAACATTCACACCATAGGAACTTTAAAGCAAAGAAAACATTTGTCATGGAGGAGAGAAGACTTTAGTCATGTAGCATTTACTTTAGAATGACAAAATAACTACAATTTCAGTCAACTCCTGGGTCCCCACGTGAGAGATTCCAGTTCAGGATAGTACTTAAGTGATGCATAGTGTTCTCAGCTCTTACCAAAGCAGAGAGAACGGAAGACGAGTATATTTTTGCAGAGAGAGGTGAATGGATATGGAGCCTGGGAACATAGCTATTCACTGGGAATTTCTGAAGTGAAAAGAAGGTACCGGCTAGTTCTGGAAGGAGAAAGAATACTTCCTGGATGTTTCATAAACGTGATGCCTGATCTGCTCATTCCATCAAACTTAACGTGTGGCTCTGGATAAACTAAATTCTGTCATATAAGTTGGGTTAATTTTGTGTGCCCAGCCCTGGCAGACCCACTGCCTTTTCTCTCCTCTCACGTTACTGCAAAAACACTAGAAGGCAGAACTGTCTTCTCTCCAATGCTCTGATCTCCTTTCTTCCCGCAAAGCAATATCCAATGAACTAAAATAGCTGTCAACTTGCTAATAAATAAGAAGTATTAAACAAAACTCACACTAAGGGAGCTGTGCAGGGGTGACAAGGTATTCAGAGCCAGTCAAGCGACCCAGCAGCTTGCTCCTGAGGGCGTCACTTCATAAACAGAGGCACTGATGGGTGTCCTGGAGCGTGGGGCTTTCCAATTCCCACATGCCATCAACAAGTGACAATGGATATTAATGGGAGTGATGCTTCATATCACTATAGGAGTTAAGCTAGTCATTAGCATCCTGGGAGAGATTGTACAGTGTCTGGGCTGAAAAAACTCTGTTCACAGCCGGTGTGTTTGTTCCTGTGTGTGTGTGTGTGTGTGTGTGTGTGTGTGTGTATGTGCGTGTGCATGTGTGACTGTAACACTCCATGGGGCTGTTTTAATTTTTGTTTAATCAGCTTGTGCGCACAAGTCGAACATCTGACAGAATAGTGAGAAACAGGGTTTGGAATAAGTAAAATGATTCATTTACACATACCACCCCCCCAAATCCCTGCAAATATATCCTTCAGAAATGTCTGAAATATGGAGGGGCACCTGGGTGGCTCAGTCCGTTAAGCGTCCGACTTCAGCTCAGGTCATGATCTCATGGTTTGTGGGTTCTAGCCGTGCATAGGGCTCTGTGCTGACAGCTAGCCCAGAGCCTGGAGCCTGCTTCCGATTCTGTGTCTCCCTCTTTCTCCGACCCTCCCCTGCTCACGCTGTCTCTCTCTCTCTCTCTCTCTCTCAGAAATAAATAAAACATTAAGCATTTTTAAAAATGTCTGAAATATGGAAATCTAGAATGCCCACACCAGCTGGGGTGGTTGATATGACACACTAGTTCTGACCAATGTCACTCATACCACTCTGGATGAAAGGTGGTGTTGGCTATTGGCTACCAAAGCTTGTTTGCTGCTACATGAAGAGCACAGAAGTAGGAAGGCACCATGAGCTTGGGAGTTTGCAACACCTAGGGTAAAATGGAAATGTAGGACCCCTTGTTAAAAAAATAAGTAAGAATTTCAAGGGGCACCTGGCGTGGCTCAGTCGATCAAGTATCCGACTTGGGCACAAGTCATGATCTCTTGGTTTGAGGATTTGAGCCCCGCATCGGGCTCTGTGTTCACAGCTCAGAGCCTGGAGCCTGCTTTGGATTCTGTGGCCCCCTCTCTCTCTGTTCCTCCTTTACGTGGGTTCTGTGTCTCAAAAATGAATGAATGTTAATTTTTTATTGAAAAAATAATTTCAAGAAGGGTACTGCAGAACACTGAGAAACCATGGTCCCCTTCCAAGGGATTGCAAAGGACACACACCTATGAAGTTGGCCCTATAGAAAGGATTCAAGCACTGGAACTCCTATAAAGCAAATGCATACTTTTTTTTTTTTTATTGTTGCATGATTTAGAGCATCTGCACACATTCTTTTATGTCCCACTGGGTCCTCAATTCTTAAAAATTGGCCTCCTTTTCCAAAATGGCATCTTATGCAAATCAGTGACGTCTCAGGGGGGTTTCATATGTGGGCAGGTTCCCTCTGAAGTCCTGTAAGCCTCCCTCACTTTCCACTGCCCTCCTCCCATGTCCTATCCTTCTGCAAATCTCATGTCGCCTGAGAAGAGCATTCTGGAAAGGCCTACGTGCTTCTGTCCTTTACCAAGTCAGTGTGTATTTCTCCTCCATTTATCTTCCCTGTGAAACAGAGAAAGTGTTTCCACACCAAATCTTTCAGTGATTTTTCTTTTCTGCTTTCAACCTCAGGGAGTGGCAAATGCTTACCAAAAATGGCAACCCATGCCGTAAATCTCCTGGTGGGTCCGTGTGATCTGGTAGGAGGTTGCAGCCTTAGATTTCCATCGTCAGCCCTCCCAGACATCCAAAAGGTTTGTTGTAGATGCTGCTGCTATAAAAATCATACATATGTGTTCGGGGGGAAAAATAATCAATGTATACTAGGAACTGCTTAGCGGTAGCAATGTATAACAGGAAAAAATCGTGTTTCTCTCATTTCCCTGGAAGGGTAGAGTTTGTCCTTTCTGGAGCAAGGTTATTATACAGGTTCAAAGAGAATGAAACTTGCGCATTTGTCTCCGAATCAAAGATCATAGGGAAAACCAGCAACTCTTGTAAGAAGATACTTGGACACTAGAGTTTATTTGGCTCCCAATGTTTACAATAAAGAAGGCCAAACCATTAACTACCTCTTGCCTTACAAAGCGAATCAAGCTTCAAACTGTAGTCGAATCTGCATTTTCTTTTTTTTTTTTAAGCTTATTCATTTATTTTGAAAGAGACATTGGGGGAAGGGCAGAAAGGGAGGGAGAGAGAGGGAGAATCCCAAGCTGGCTCCATACTGTCAGCGCAGAGCCTGACACAGGGCTCGAACCAACGAACCATGAGCTCATGACCTGAACCTAAGTCAATGCTTGACTGACTGAGCCCCCAGGTGCCCCAGATCTGCATTTTTTATGAATTTATTTTTTCCCGTCAACATTGAGTAGAAAGAGAAAGCATGAAAGCATCTGTGAGAATTTAAAAATGATATGCGTGATAAATAAAAGACATCTTTATAATTATGGCCTTATTCACTCTTTCTCCTAACCTGTCTACCCAGGGCCTTTTCTTGCTGTGATGGTACAGCTGTCTGGCTTTTCAGCAATTTATTTGAAAAACTGGTTATTGCCCAGCACAGGGATTTGGAGGTAGGTGGGCAGGCCTGGCAAGAACTGAATGATTAATCATATCATTTGGATATCTGTAATTAAACAAACTAACAAAGAAAAAAAATCCATTATCTAGAACTGTCCATTTAAAAAGATGTTTGATTTCTGAGGGGGGTAAAGTGCAGGGGTGAAGAAACCGGGGGCATACACTTTTTTTTGCAGCAATCAGCAAGGAACAGAAATGCAGCTATAGGGTTAAGGCAGTTAAATAGAAAGATATATGTTTTAACGGAGTTGTGCTTTAAAATTACTTCTAATTTATCCACTTACCAGACATGTATTGAGGTAAAATGATCAGCAGTAATGTGCAGCAGAAAGATATATACTTTTTTAATTGTAGCCAAGAGGAAAAAAGCAGCATGGAATAACTTAATCGTTGCTAATTATAATATCACTGAGGTAATTACAATAGATTTTGATTGTCTCATTTTCACACCAGAGGAGGGCACAATGCTAGCGTTTCTCTTAATACATATTTGTTTTTAGAGAAGAGCTGACAATTACACTAATTGTAGTCACAGCATGAAACTTTGTTTTTAAAGAAAAATTCGTCTACATGTCACATGGAATAAAAGCACCCTTTTCTGTTTGGTTAGGTGCAAATTAAAGGCACATTAATTGCTTTGTTTATTGTGGGAAACGATCCCTGCATTGTTGCAAGCACTGCCAGTTTGACAGAGGCAGAATCCAGTTCAAAGTCCTCAGTATCTCAAAAAAGTGTCCCATGGAGTCTATGGGTCACTTTGATGATGGCTTCGTGAAGTAGCCCCCCCTTTGCCTGGGGACCACTTCAGTCCTCAAATTTGCAACCTGATTCGGGAAGATGAGGGAAAATCCTGATAGGAAAATGCCAATGAAAGGTGGATTTCTAGGTGCATCTTATTCTAGTGTTGTCAAAACCCGTTTGAGTACCAGCTGTATCTATGTGTACAGGGTGCAAGCGAGGAAATGGCCGACAACTTCTCGAAACTGTGGGTGGCTGCAAGGCTGACCCAGGGGGAAGGAGGAGGGGAAACCCAAACGCCCAGATTTGCAGGTGTAATAAGAGTTGGCTTCCGGTGGCTTGGCTCTTCTCCTTACCACGACCTCCATTGTCATTCTCTCCTTGGTAATAAGAAGACTCACAATCATGCTTTTTGCTCCCTACTGTATGAGCTGTCTCGGCAAACTCTCTTGCATTGACGTCACAAAAAAAGCTAGGACACTATGACTGGATGGTTGGCCATTTCTATTTTCTGGCTTTTATAACCATCTCGTCAGAATGAAAGGAGGAGGAGGGGCTGCTAGCCAGATGCAACATGCAAGAAAGAAAAGAGCAGAACTTGGACTGGGTGTCTGGCCAGTCACTATGATTTCTAGAATGCAGTAGGTATTGTTGAGCTTGATGCCACTTTATTGTGTCAAAACCATATATCAGGAATCCACAGCAACATCTCTTGAGTGACCCTTTTGAGGGAGAGGCAAACTAAACCATGTAAAATGCTCATATTTCCTTAGCCTTCAGTGGAGCATACCAAGCAGATCCTCAAAACCATGGTCCCACAAACAACCACAGCATCTGTGCTGTACAATCAGGGCAAAATTATGCACTAGAGAGAGAAGGATACCCTAATCTATTATACAAGTAAACGCTATATAACCTTGTGGATTTTTTGTGGGGTTTTATTGTTTAATTGAAATATACTTGACATATCATACTGTTTTCATTATTACTGCTTTGTAGTATAGTTTGAAGTCAGGCAAGGTGATGCCTCTGGCTTTGATTATCCTCATGATAACTTTTGCTATTTGGAATCATTTGTGGTTCCATACAAGTTTTAAGAATGCCTTTTCTAGGTCTGTGAAAAATGCCGTTGAATTTTGACACAGATTGCCTTACATCTATAGATGGCTTTGAGGAGTATGGACATGTTAACAGCATTCATTCTTTTGATCCATGAAATTAGTATGTCTTTCTGTTTGGTTGCGTCTTCTTCTCTTTTGCTTTTTTTTTTTTTTTCAACAAAACATTATAGTTTTAATTGTACAGATATTTCCCTTCCCTGGTTAAATTTGTTCCTAAGTATTTTGTTGTTTTCGAAGCTTGTGGATGGGATGTTTCTCTTTATCCCCTTTTCAGATGTCTCACCGTTAGGGTATGGAAATGCAACCATATTTGTATGTTGACTTTATACCCTGTAAATTCACTGAACTTCTTGAATGATTAGTTCTAATAATTTATTTGGTTGAGGCTTTGGGATTTTCTACATATAAAATCATTCATCTGCAAATAAGGTCAATGTTTTTTTCTTCCTTCCCAATTTGGATGCCGTTTATTTCTTTGTCTTGTCTAATAGCTCTGGCTAGGACTCCTATTACTATACTGAATAAGACTGGTGAGCTGGGTACCCTTGCCTTGTTCCTGATCTTAGAGAAAGGTTTTCCATTTTCCACCATGGAACTAGCTGTGGGTTTATCATATATGGTTCTTATTATGTTGAGATATGTTCCTTTTACATGCAATCCGTTGAGGTATAAAACACTGTTATAATGTTTTGAGTTTTTTACTTGTTTCACTTGCTAAGGAATCATCACATGTGAGTGTCATAGAAAATTGTACTTTCATTGTGTCTACTGAGCCTAGCAAAGTGGGCATTATAGACATTGACAAATAGTTCACACAAGAGTGCTCAGGCCAGTGAGCCTTCTAGACCCTTCTCAACATGGCAAGAGCCATTACGAAACATTCCCAACCCTCTCCTCAGGCTCTAGGTCACTTTTACTACTTTGTGACACCCCAGACAGTCCAGCCCTCCAACTTCTCCCCTGGCTTCATGCATCTGATTCACTTATCTCTTTTCCTGCTATCACTATTCCAACCTCAAACCTCGCGATTTCTTCATCAACCATGTAACAAATTCTAATGGGCCTTCTTATTTTCCGTTATACCAAAACCCATCTGCTAACATATACATAGGCAGGTAATCCACATTCATAACATGTCTCTGCTCCAGAACTTTTAGTGACTCCCCAATGCCTGATAAATAAAATTTCCATTCCTGAGCATGGCCTACAAAGCTTTCTAATATTCTTCCCCCAAGCTAGATTCCCAATGAACCCATGTGGTCTCTGAAGCCTTTCCTTTTTCCAGACAAGCTGGATGACTTGAACAAGTATACTAGCAGTCAAGAGCAAGAGACATTGACACCAGGAAGATCTAAGTTTGAATCTCACCTTTCTTATCTATATGTTTGCTTTCTAACTTTTGGTTTGGGTTTTTTATATTAATAAATGATGAGAAAAATAATACTGACCAGGAATGATGAGAGACTGGACTCAGATATAGATATCTACTTACTCCAAGTACCTGGGCATGTAAGAAATGTCTGGTTCTCTGTGCTGGGCACATGGCAAATATTCAGTAAATAAGAATAGTTATCACTGCACCACCACCACCACCGGCACAACCACCATCACCACCACCACCATCATCATCATCCATGAACATTTCTTTAATGTTCCATCTCCGTACGTTTTCTCTCTCAACCTAAAATGCCATTTTCTTATCCCCAAAGATTCCCATCCTGCTGAAACACAGCTGCTTCCAGAGAGTAAGTACCACTCCTCTGCATCATCCTTCCTTATACTTTTCTAGAATGTTCACCAAATGCTGCCTTTTATTGTATCCCATAGATCAGCAGACCCTAAGCCACACTCTACAGAATCCAGAGCTAGTGAGCTCTGTGAGCTATGTGAGTCTTTTACACATTTGAAAACCAGAGCTCTCACTAAATTTGGATAAGAAACTAGAAAGCCTTCTCTCCCTTGAGTCCCAAATCCAGGCCCCACTTGGTCTTTTTGAACCTCCCTAGATGTGTCATTTTATCCTCCCACCCCTCCACCCATGGGCCACCTTCTCAAGTTAGGTCCTACAGCAATAAAACAAGAAAGTATGGATAAAGCCAACAAATAATAAGAAATCTAGGAAACATAAAATATGCCCCCTCCTCGAGTTCATTGAATAAGCTTTATGAAAATAGACTTGACTAAGCTCTGACAAGATCTGCAAAATAATAAACAAAGTTTCTATTACCATGAAAAGAAATAAAAATATTAACAAGAATATAAAATAGAGGCTCTACCCATCTGTTCCCATCACCGTATAACAGGAGTTTCAGAGCAAAAGATAGGCAATGAAGAAATAATAGAACAAAACACTCAGAGGAGAGGAAAAAATATCTACTCCTTGACCAATTATCTACTTGGGGACATGAATATAATACATAAAAGGAATGACAAATAATTTAAGGCATCATTTGATGAGCAGTAAAAGCAAAAGGTTCAAGCTTGCTGATACGGTTGCCAAGGGCCTCCTAAGTATGTTGTAAATATCAAGAAGCACAAAAAAGAAGACAGCTGATCCATTGGACTACTTCAAATTAAAACCAAACAAGACTTCTCCAGAGCAGAATAAAATAAAACAGCAATCGAAACACAAGCCACAAAACCAGAATGATATGTACAATAAATAACAATAGAGAAAAAAGAAAGGAAGATGGGTAAAGAGGCAATTTATGAATGAAGAGATACAAATGGTTGGTAAGTGTGTAGTAGTTGTGTTCAAATTCATTGGTAATGAAACCACACAACACTATATTTTATTAACAGAGACAAATATTTAGAGCATTAATAAAAAGCATTGTTTTGTATGTGTGGACACCTGTAGTCTCACTTGAGGTGTAGAGCATGTACATAGGACAATCTTTCTTGAAGGCACTTTTACCACATGTATCCAATATCATGGGCATGGGTGCTCTGACCCTTCTATTTCACCATAATATTTCAATTAAGGTATAATCATACAAGCTGGAAAAGATGAGTGGACAAGGTTCATTAAGGCATTATTCACAAGAGAAAATGGATGCTGTTCTATAAAGCACTTAGTCAAACATGGTCACATACACCGATGGAGTTCTTACAACAAGGACATGCAGCCATATTTGTTGGCACGGAGAGAGTTCCATTAAATATGGTTGAGTGAAAAGGCAAATAGAAAACAACATGCAGAGTATGATCTTACTTATATAAAGGACATGCACCATGCGTAGACACACTTAGAGAAATGTCCGGAAGGATGTTCACCAAAGTGCTAATAATGGTTATCTCTTTTATCATTTTAATTTGTACAGTAAGTGCTGCTTTTCCCAAAAGAATAAAGTTAGTTTCAAAAGGAAATAAACGAACATATTCTTGGTATTTGGTTCCTAGAGAAGCCAGGTGTCCCAGGGTTGCTGGGGTTTGCCCCTGACATTGGGAAACTATTGCGTCTTCATTTGTATTGGCTAAAGCAACACTTGAAAAATTGTGGTCATGATATCGTCACCACCATCATCATTACTATATATTCAGGCATCCAAATTGAATATCAGTTTCAACATAATTGGAAAAGCGAAGCAGCACTCTTACCCAGAGAGGGGTCAGAATGAGCCTGAGTGCATTGTGCAAGGTCAAGCCAGAGGCAGCCAATGGCAGAAGAAGGAGTCTGGGTCCTTCCTGAAAACCAAGTTCTTTGTGGGACCCCAGGGAAGAGGTGGGTTTCAGAAGAGCCAATAACAGTCATCTTGTCCAAGCTGAAGGGAATGATCTTGGAGAGGACACTCTGAAGTAGACTTGCCTTAGCATCCCGGATGAAGTGGAAATGAATTTATCTGAGTAACAAATGGGCTGATTAACCAACAGAATTACTGGACTTCTGATGGGTTGTAGAGTTGGAGGTAAGGACCTCCACAGGTTTTATACAGCGAATGCAGCATCCAGGGACATATTTGAGGCCATACGTGGGACCAAGAATCTGTTCTGGCTCTTCATCTACAAAACCTGAGGCCGGCTGTTCTTTAGTGTTCCTAAATGAAAATCAAGGGCAAGTATAAATATACTTTCTAGTTAGAAAAGCTTCTATAGAGCTATGGTTCTGTTATTTGGAGACATTGGGCTGAAAGCAATTGCATAACTTCCTTTAATAGTAATGCCTGAAACACAATGCACCTGCTTATTTCAGATATGGTGTTTAAGGAAAATTGTGGCTCTAAATCCTCAAACATACTAATTCACCAGATTTAATGAATTTACTGTCTGTCTTCTGATCTCCTCCCAGTGAATAGCCTGAAGTGGAAGGTATCTGCATGACCTTGAGGTTATAGGATTCATATATTTGCGCACATTGAAGTGATCACATGTATATGCAGTCCGTCTGCTCCCTAGATGGGTGCTGGTTACAAACGTGGGTCCAGTTTGTGAAAATTCGGCCATTTGTTCAATTAGTGTATGAGATTTTCCATATTTATATATTTTCATATTTAAAGGGCAATGCGATGTGGCACCTGGGTGGTTCAGTTGGTTGAGCTTCTGACTTTGGCTCGGGTCATAATCTCTGACTCGGAAGTTCCATCCACACATCAGCACAGAGCCTGCTTTGGATCTTCTGTCCTCTCTCTCTGTACCCCTCCCCCACTTATGTTTTCTCTCAAAAATAAATAAACAATTTTTTTAAGGAAATGTGAGGGGCACCTTGGTGGCTCAGTCAGTTGGGCATCTGACTTTGGCACAGGTCATGATCTCACGGTTGGTGGGTTCCAACAGAGCCCCCATCCGGCTCTGTGCTGTTAGCTCTGAGTCTGGATTCTGTGTCTCCCTCACTCTCTGCCCCTCCCCCACTCACATGCGTGCGTGTGCGCGGGCACGCTCTCTCTCTCTCTCAAATAAATAAACATGAAATTTTAAAAATAAATAAATAAATAAGGAAATGTGAGTTTCTTGGGAATTTAAAAGAAATAATATATTATTACCTTCAACCATAAATATAACCTTTGACCTTTATAAAGATAATATAGTTTCCAAACCAGAAAACGCTCTAAAGATGGATTGCATAAACCTCTAGAAATAGGTTTAGGGAAGCTCCTGTGTTTTTCAACAAGCCAAAAGCCTTCTTAATATGCTTTAGAGACTCTAGATCAAGTTCTGGGAAAACAAACTGTGAATAACAAAGAATAAAAATTAGCTGGGGTAAACATATGTACACACAGAGAGAGAGAGAGAGAGAGAGTCAATAAGTGTCCACCTATTTTCATTTTGTAGGAAAACTTTATTTGTTATTTTAAACTATTTTCAGTGAAGTAAAAGAGTATTTTCTATCTTAAAATGATCGAGTTAGAGCAAACATATGAAAAAAATAACAGTATCCAGTACCACATTATCCTTAAATGTCTTATTAATTTATAATTCTACTTCCTAACATTATTAGTTTATGAATATGAGGGTAAGGGAAAATACCAAATATTTTTCCAACCCTTGAGACATTTGAACTGAGAATTCGGTGTAATTTTACTACTGTTTGGCCGTCATCTTCTGATCTGGTTTAGTTTCTCAAATTTGTTACTTTTTCATTTTCCAGCCCATTGTATTGATTTATTTCTTCCAAGCCTATGCAGTTTGCAAATTATATCTCCCTATGACGATCTGTAAAACCTTTTATGGGAAAAAATAATCAAGTTCTGTCAACTGAATCGCTCTTGTCTGTTCCTGAAAGACACACAGAATAAATTCTGGCTGGCCAAATATGACCTTTTAAAAACCACAGTGGCTCTTTAAGGTCTAAACATTATGTCCCCCCTCCTGCCAAAAGGAATGATTATATGAAGAAAGCTCAAGTCCTACTGTCAGTGTTGTATGTAATATTTATGCAGGATAATCCCCTTAGCATGTAAATAATTCAGGATTTAAAAGTACTCAGTGAACAAATGAATGGTAAAAACTCAAAATGTTGCCACCCCCACAGGTGGTGAATTATCCAATCTTGGTTATATTCCCTGGCCAAGGGAAGGCAAATCAATCAAAAAAATGAGAAATAATCTATTTGTAGTAAAAGACGTTCTGGGAAGAACTGGTTCTGTGTAAAAGAACGATTTTTCTTGACATAGTGCAATGTTACTGAAAGGAAAAGTCTAATCTGGGAGAGATTATATTTGCTTCACTCAGATAATATCTATGAGATTTGAACCGAACCTTAAAGAGGTTTAAGGGAAAAAAAAAAAAAGGAAAAAGGAAAGGAAAGTCCATCTGAACTGGGGACGTTGGTGTGAAGGCAGAGAAATGGAAGAGAAGGTAAATGATAAATTAGGCTGATTGAAGCCAAGCATTCTGGTACAGAGGACTCCATTGCTAGCCTAGGAGAGTACCTTCATGATAAGCATGCCTACAGCATATTTTATTTGATCTTGGGGTAATAGAGGTTGCTATTAACTGAATGTGTGCATCCCCCCCCCCCCAAATTCAGAAGTTATAAAACTAGAAGTTGCTAGGGGCGCCTGGCTGGCTCAGTTGGTTAAGCATCCAACTTCAGCTCAGGTCATGATCTCGTGATTTGTGAGTTTGAGCCCCACATCGGGCTCTGTGCTGACAACTCAGAGCCTGGAGGCTGCTTGGGATACTGTGTCTCCCTCTCTGTCTGCCCCTCCACCTCTCGTGCTATGTCTCTGTCTCTCAAAAATAAATAAACGTTAAAAATTAAAAAAAAAAAAGAAGAAGAAGAAGTTGCTATGCACTGAATGTGTTGGTATTAGGAAGCAGGGTCTCATGAATGGGATTCCCAGACATACGAGAGACAGTACCCCTTCCCTATGCAACAATGCAGCCAGACGACACCCTTCTATGAACCAGGAAGTTTGCCCTCAGCAGACACTGAACCTTGAACCTTTCAGCCACCAGAACCCTGAGGAATAAATATGTGCTGTTTAAGCCACTCAGTTCATGGTGTTTCTTTTTTCAGAGCCCAAACAGACTAAGACAGAGAGACATTAAAGAGGGCTGAAGAAAATTTAGTAAAGGATGCTTTGTAAAACGATTTTGAGAGCATAAGCTTTAAAAAAAAAAAAAAAAAAGCCGTCATCTCCATTAATTTTCATTTTGCCTCTCAGTTGGGGAGCATGTAGTTGGTAAGCCTCCCAGGAGGCCACCTGTTCTGTTCTCTGCTCCGGGGAAGACTGAGAAGTTCCCGGCAGATAGACATTTCTTGTATTTTTAAATGATTCAGCGAAGGAGATGCCTCGCCCCTGCAAGGTAATCCGTTAGGAAAGAGCCTCATAGCTCAGGTACACTCTCCAGTTGACACGGCATCTTGTCCCTGAAATCAGGATGAGTAGGGGTGAGGCCTTTGCCAAACCATGGTTCTGAAACTGTGCTCCCACACTGCAACTCCCTAAAAATAGGCAGCTGCTTTGCACAAGGCTCTTCTCAATCGAAACGACTAAAATAACGAAGAGTGCTCTACTTATGTGATTTGAGAGCTGATATATATACTTTTTACCTTTTAGTTATTTATTTTGATGGAGGAGAGAGAGAGAGAGAAAGAGAGACAGAGAGTGTGTGTATGTGGGGGGTGGGCGCACGTGCACACGCACACAAGTGGGGGAGGGGCAAAGAGAGAGGGAGAGAGAGAATCCTCAGCAGGCTCCGCAATGGCAGCTCAGAGCCCAAGGAGGGGCTCCATCCCACAGACTGTGAGATCGCGTCCTGAGCCAAAACCAAGAGCCGGATGCTTAACCAACTGAGCCATCCGGGCGCCCCTGGATCTCATATATTTTGGATCACACAACAATCTAGAATATTTTTGCATTGCCCTCCTTTGTATATGCTCTCTCATCTTCCTAGAAACACTTCCCTTATGTTTCTGACAAAATCCAACTCAGCCTTCAGGAGTCAATGCAGATGGCCACTTTTCTTTTTACAACAAAGCCTTTCCTTACTGATCTCCTGTAGTTCCTTAAACCAATGTTGACCATAACCTGGGCCACATTGCTATAATGTTGTATTTGCTCCATCTGACTTTCTGGACTTTGAGCCCTGCCACATTCACTGTCTACTGGGTAAGAGATTTTAATAAAAGATCAATGCGTAGATGAGTGAGGTTAACTAACCCCCACGTTACAGATGGGAAAACTAACACTTTGTTAGAATTGCAAATGAATGTTTTGAGTCCTTGGTTCTTTGAACTGGTTCTTACTACTTCCTCACTAATCCCGAGCAAGACTTAGAAAAGAAACAAACAAAAAAGTTTAAAAATATGAAGAAAAAATAATATGCAGAAGATGTGGGCATGTGCATAAAATTCATCATTAGAATTAAGCTGTACAGTACTGAACAGCACATCTATGTTTCTAAATCAGAATCTTTTAAATTGCCGTGCAGGAAACCAGCATAAATGGATTTTTTTCACTGTGGGCTGTTGATTAGTTAATGCTGGGGTAAAAATGGAAAGTGGTGTTGTTTATAATTTCCTGATGCCTTGCAAACTTTCTTTTTAAGTTTATTAATCTATTTTGAGAGAGAGAGAGAGAGGACAAGGAGGGGAGGGGCAGAGAGAGAGGGAGAGAGAGAATCCCAAGCACGCTTTGAACTGTGAGCATGCATAGCCTGATTCAAGGCTTGAACTCACAAATCACTACCTGAGATCATGCCCTGAGCCAAAATCAAGAGTCAGTCGCTTAACCAACTGAGCCACCCAGGTGTCCCACCTCCCAACCTTTCTTACCCAGCCTCTGAAAAGTTCTGGAAATGAAAAATTGTAACTTTTGTTGAGAAGAATAAACAACTTCTTTCTAACTGGTTTGGAAATTAATTTTGAACATTGTTTGGGATATCCTAAATATCACGGAGCTGATTGTTTTCATCTTACCTGCACATGTTTTCTTTCTGAAGGTGTAAGGATGACTTCTCTCCATGCTGCATCTCAGTGTCCTGACTACCATTTTTACTGTGGTTATCCACAGGGTTCTCTCTCAGACTGTGCCTCTTTTCTCCCAGGTCTTTTCAGACGCCTCACTCAATTCCTTAGCCTAACTCAAGGTATACCTCTCTGTAACACCTTCCAAATCCACTCCAGGCAACAGTGGCCTCACTTTTCTGTGAACGCCTAGCATCACCATATGAGACATTCTCTTAGTCTCTAATCATTCATTCTTTACCTTTCCCACTGTTGCTTTACGTGGTTATTTCAATAGCTTCATCATACATGCCCAACCCCCACTGAGCCAGACTGAGGTCCCTAGGGAACCTCAGAGCATAGGGTGCCCAAACAAGTAATCCAATATTCTTGAAGGAGAGCTTTGAGTGTCAGGAGAATGCTAAAAATAATATAAATTATATATTTTAATATTTATTTGTTGGCAACGATTGGCTTCACCGTACTGGTGGCTCTATAATACAATCTTATTCAAAAGCCATTTGAGGGGCTCCTGGGTGACTCAGTCGGTTAAGTGCCCAACTCTTGGTTTTATTCGAGGTCATAATCTCAGGGTCCTGAGATAGAGCCATCGAGTCCCAGGTGGAGCCTGACATGGGACTCAGTGCTGGGCATGGAACCTTCTTAAGATTCTCTCTTTCCCTTCCTCTCTGCTCCTTCCCTGCTCTCTCCTCTCTCTCTCTCTCTCTCTCTCTCTCTCTCTAAAATACAAATATTTGGAAAAATCTGTCTGAAATACAGAAACAATATCAAGCTGTGTATATTTTACAAATGTATTCTATTGATTATATACATATTTAAAATAGCAAACAATAATGATTCTGTTACACAGGCAGTTTATTTTTTAAGATTTTTAAGAGAAAAAAATTTATTTATTTTTGAGGGAGAGAGAGAGTCAGAGCACGAGTGGGGGAGGGGAGGGGCAGAGAGAGAGAGGGAAACACAGAGTCTGAAGCAGGCTCCAGGCTCTGAGCTGTCAGCACAGAGTCCAACGCGGGGCTCAAACTCACAAACTGCAAGAACACGACTGAGCCAAAGTCAAAGGCCCAACTGACTGAGCCACCCAGGTGCCCCTACACAGCCAGATTTTTAATCTTTAATAAGCTGACTCTAATATGTCACTGGTGTTTTATATATTCTTTTACTTATTTAACTTTTTCATCAAATTGCCTCCGTCTTCTACAGAGCTGAAATATATGTTAATAATTTTCCATTGTTGACACGTTCTATCATTACTACCATGTAGAACACAACATTTTTAATTAAGAAATATTTTCTATTTTCTTACAGGTGCAGATGTACCTGGTAAGGTAAAAGCAAATTCTGTTAAAGGAAGAAAATTTTCATTTCTAATTTGTTTTGTATGAAAATATGTAAATCGTTAGGCTAAAATATTTTTACAGATGCTGTCATTTTGTGTCCCTTCTCAGTGTTAGAGCAACTATTTTCAAAGACAACTCTCATCAAATAAATTGTCTCCATTTATGAGTCTTTTGAATGTTTTACCAAATTTAGATATTGCAAAATGATAGGCCTTTTCAATTCCATTCCATTGCAGCACAGAATAGAAATGGATTCAATTGAACATAAGAACTGAATTTAAAGTGCTTTCCCCAAATCAAGATATACCCATGTGCAGTTAGAGCTTTCAAAATTAAACCACGTAGCTTTTCAGCTCTCACTGCTTATTTGGTTCAGTTTCACCCTGGATTTTGTGGGTAAATGTCATCATTTATCTGCTTTTGCTTTGTTATTGATAAAGCATTTGGAGGCCTATTTGTTGAAGTTTTTTAAATTATTTATTTATTTTGAGAGACACAGGGACAGTGTGAGAAGGGGAGAGGCAGAGAGAGAAAGACAGAGAGACAGAGAGAGAATCCCAAGCAGATTCCGCACTGTCGTTGCAGAGCCTGATGCAAGCTTCAAACTCACAAAACCGTGAGCTCATGACCTGAGCCGAAACCGAGACTTGGAGGCTCAACCAACTGAGCCACTCAGGTGCCCCTATTTGTTGAATGTTTTGATTACCATTTTCAACTGATAGTAAACAAAACACAACCAAAGCTTTTCCAAAAATGTTATCTTTGTTCATCATTTATACTTATTTACAGGTAAATTTCTCTGAATCTCAACATGTAAAATCCAAGTCATGGGGACAGCAAAAGGCAAATACTATCATGAAAAGTTTTATTTATTTTTGAGAGACAGAGAGAGAGAGAGAGAATAAGTCGGGGAGACAGATGAAGGCACAGAATCCAAAGCAGGCTCCAGGCTCTGGGCTGTCAGCACGGAGACTGACACGGGGCTCAAACCCACAGACCGTGAGATTGTGACCTGAGCCGAAGCCAGAGGCTTAACAGACCACCCACCCAGGCATCCCAAAATAGTTGTTAATCCTAACTATAACTGCTTCTTTTTTGGGTACATTATGAGAGTGTGTTTTGATGAATTATGAACGTTACAGGTTTCCTAAATAATTTGGTAAGTATATTCCCTCACATAGATTTATTTAATTAGTGAGACATTGCTTTTGCCCTATCATGTTGCCTCAAATTTATATTTACTTTGTCACCCCAAAACTAACAGAAAGTTTATCTCTTATATTGAATTTTCTGGTTGAATTAGCTGTAACTGTCATATTAATGTCAAATGTTTCATCTGTGACAGAATAGATTTTAAAAGCTTCATTTGAGTCTAAACATTGGTTTTAAAAATACTCTTGGAAATAACTAAACTTACTTAAAGCATCTGATGACACTTCTATAAAACTGATGTCTCTTCAGTCATTGCAATCTTTCCCTTTTGCTAATGCAGCTGACACTCTCAGATCCTTCATCTCTCTCTATTTCTGCTTCCCTCTCTCTCTCTCAAAAATGAACATTAAAAAATATTAAAAAAATAAAGAACTTGAACCTGAATTTTTAATTCAATTTACACTTCCTTTCTTTAAATTTTTAATGTTTATTTATTTTTGAGAGAGAAAGAGACAAAACGCAAGCAGGGGAAGGGCAGAGAGAGAGAGGGAGACACAGAATCTGAGGCAGGCTCCAGGCTCTGAGCTGTGAGCACAGAACCCGACACGGGGCTCAAACCCGCGAACTTCCAGATCATGACTTGAGCCAAAATCGGATGCTTAGCTGACTGAGCCACCCAGCCGCCCCTACACTTCCTGTTTTTAAACTTATTGGCCCTTGAAAGGATTTATCGCCCCCAAAATGGACAATATCAGTAATACAATAAAGAAATAATTATAAATGTACACCATATTACACATAATAATGCCACAATTTGAAGAGGTCAAATTACTCCTTATACATTTTATTACAAAATTTCTTAGCCTCTCTTTCACACACATATATTTCATATGGAACTGATGTATAATTTTTCAAGTTTTCCAAAGAGCCTAACAACTAGAATTTTCTAGGCTAAATGTACTGACAAGGGCTGGAAGGGCCAGTAAGGACTATGTAGGCCAGAAAGGGCCAGAAAGCCCCTTGCTGAACAGTCACTGGCCATCAGGAACCTCCATTTTTCCTTGCCTGGTCTTCCTTCCTGTCTTACAAAGATAACGAATCTGCCAGAGGCAACATTTGGCTGGGAATAACCATGCTGGAAGAGTCTCTGGCTAAGGCAGGTGCCCCGGCCTCCTTTCCTCCTCTGCTCTTGCACTTTGCCTGGTTCCATGCTCCGTGCAAAGGGGACTGTCCATAACTGAGAAATGACTCATAATGGGGTCTTTAAATGGTCATAAGTGCCTCCCAGTATTTCAATGACTATCCAAAGAATAAGGTGCCCTTAGCTAGAATATTGTGTAATCAAATCAATAAGAAGATGCAAACAAAGGCCAGAGCAGCCCTTGGGTGTCTCTCCTAATCGTTTATCAAGAAGAGAAAGAAGGGGCACCAGGGTGGCTCAGTTGGTTGAGGGGCTGACTTTGACTCAGGTCATGATCTCTCTCTCATGTGGGTTCGAATTTCGCGTCGGGCTCTGTGCTGACAGCTCAGAGCCTGGAGTCTGCTTTGGATTCTGTGTTTCCCTCTCTCTCTCTGGCCTTCCACTGATTGTGCTCTCCCTCTCTCTCTTTCTCATTCTCAAAAATAAATAAATGTGAAAAAAATTAAAAGAACAAGAACAGAGTGTAAAGGCAGTTTGGTTCTAAAGAAGGAGTAGATCGCCTCTTACTCATGCTCATCTTATTTCAGTTACTCTTTTTCTCTTTCTAGTCATCTTGGTGTTTGTTTTCACTCTTTCTTACTGAATTTCCCAGGAATTACCTTTCCCCCCCAAAGAGTGAGCTTTTGTACTAATACATTTTATTTCTCCCAATCTTTGATCCATTGTCTTCTGCTTTAATATTTATTATGCTGTGCTTCGTATATCCTTAGAACATATTTTAAAATAATTATTTAAATAAAAAAAGTAGTTCAATTTATTTCCTTACAGCACCCAAGGTTCTAAATTTACCGTGGAACACTGTCTCTGGCCACATGTGTTAAGTTTGACTGTACTGTTTTAACCTGATTGACTTATGAAAAATCTGGTGCTGAGGTTTTCACTCTTGTGTTCTTTGAAGCAATTCAAAATAATATTTTTTTTGGGGGGGGAGTTAGCTGATTTATTTTTTAACATATTTTCAGGTGTTACTTTCTTATGACGAATGGCTATGCTTGGCCTATTTCCTGATTTTCATTATTGTTTGCAAACAGCATTTTGGTTCATTTTGAAAAATAGTTTATAAAAACAGTTCATAATTATAGGTAATTGTGCAGTCTACCTACCCAGTCAATCTATTAGGTTCTAATATGTTTGCCGATGAGACTTTACCACCAATAACTTGCATCTCTGTGCTCCGATCCATTCCTCTTTCCAGAAGTACTCATCAAAATTTGTGTTTAGTTTTTTCTTACCTTATTTATCACATATGAATTATGCTCAAAAAATAGGTTGATTCATTGCTTTTGATTGATTGCTTAGTATAAAGGTATCATACTCTATGACGTCTTCTGTGTGTTGCTATTGTCATTCAATATTCCATTTCCAGAGTTATATTTCCAGAATTCATCCATGTCGTAGTTATAGTTTATTCAATATTACTACTGAAGATGTATCATCATGTTTACCATCCCACAATTTATTTATTCAGTCTCCAGTTGACGGATATTTGGTTTGTGTCCAGTATTTTACTCTTATGAACCATGACGCTCTGAAGATTCATCCACATTTCTCCTGGGGCACATGTGCTGACTTAGGATACGTGAAGGTAATTCTACATTGTTTTCAAAGTAGTTGTACTAATTAACACTCCTGCCAGCAACATGTAAGTGTTTTACTTAGACTTCTTTGATTTTCGCCAGTATAGTGGTATTAAATGATATCTCTTTGAGTCTTGATTAACATTTACATGATTACTTATAAAACTAAGAATGTTTCACATATTGGATAGCAATATGCACTTTCTCTGCTCTAAAATTCCAATACATATCTTTTGTTTATTTATTCATTAGGTATATTTGTCTTTTCCTTTTATTTGTAGGGGTTCTTTACATATTCTAAATTCTCATCTCTTCCTTTTATATGGGTTGTTAATGTCTTTTTCTAGGTTCTGACTTATCCCTTTAATTTTTAAAATTGTGCTTTAATGGAGGGAAGTTTTTAATTTTCTAATTTTTTTTTTTTAGAGAGAGAGAGAATGCAAGTGTGCATGCACTAGCATGGGAGAAGCAGAGGGAGAGAGAGAGAGAGAGAGAAAATATTAATCAGGGTCCATGCTCAGCACGAGCCCAATGTGAGACTTAATCCCACAATCCTGGGATTATGACCAGAGCAGAAATCAAGAGTCAGCTGCTCAAGTGACTGAGCCACTAGGCGCCCCATAATTTTCAAGATCAAATGTCTGAGAACTTATCAATGACATCTCATAATAGAGGACTACCCATATCTTTAAATACATTTTGGTTGCAGCAATGCACACCCTACATTTGACCCTGGTCTAGGCAGTCCTCACTTAATACCTTAACACCTGTCCAAACATCTGTATGGCAGTCCTTGTCATAAACTAATATAACAGTGTTACCCCAACGTGACTATGAAGGCTTCAAGAATGGAAGTTTGCAAATTCCTTATCTGTAATCTTAGAATAAAAATAATTCTTCTCTCACTAGTTTGCCTTGAGGATCAAATGTATAATTGGCTATAAATATATCATGTTGGTTTGTTTTATAAAGTTGTATTAAAGTGTTTTACCACATTCAGAATATAATATTCTAACAATTCCAGATTGGTCCAGCCAGGACACAGGGACACAGAGACTATGGAATCTATCCCTTGGCCACTATCATTACAGTTCAAATAACCTAAGAGTGTCTTCATAAGTCGACTCCAGGCATAGTCTATATTTAGTTTCTGCCTAAGTAAACCAAGTCTTTTTCTTTTACCTACCTGCTAGGATATTCCCTTTCCATAAAAATGGGAGGAAAGCGGGGGCACCTGGGTGGCTCAGTTGGTTGAGTGTCCAACTTTGGCTCAGGTTCAAGGTTCACGAGTTTGAGCCCTACATCCAGTTCTGTGCTGACAGCTCAGAGCCTGGAGCCTGCTTCAGATTCTATATCTCCCTCTCTCTCCCTCCTTCCCCTGCTCGTGCTCTGGCTCTCTTTCTCAAAAATAAATAAACATTAAAAAAATTGAAAATTGGATGAAAACAAGAAGTTGGAGGGAAACGAGAGTCCCAGGGTGCCAATAAAACTGGGCGTTCGCCTGCAAGGCAGCCATTTCTGCACGCATTCTCCCTTGTGCCCGTGAAAGCTTTGTCCTGAGAGACTGAGGGAATCACGCTACTCCTGATTCCCCCTGTGATCTGAGGCCTGACATGTGGGAATGGGGCAGGTTTGTGAACTGAGGCTAGAGCCTCACTAACAGTCCCCTCTGGTAATGGAAATCACAGCCTTCACCCCATTGCCACAGACTCCAAACAACTGAGGGCAGGAATTGTTGCCTCTGGCATAAGGAACAGAGATATCAGGATGGGGCTATTCCAAATAAATCAAGCATGCTCTCTGGGCAGCGGTGGCTTTTGCAGAGAGCCCTTGAGTGAATAGGCTCCATGGCGTGATATTCCCAACTGGAAATGTACATTCGGAAAGCCTTTCGATGTCTCTCCCTGGTGCTTTCTCTTGTCCTTCATTATTTCATCTCCTTTAGGTTTGATGAAATACCCCGCTCTGTTCCAGAACAAAATTACTGATTCAAATATACAAGCAACCAAATTAATCTCTTTTGACCTTTCTAATAGGAAGTAGAATCTTTTGTGGCCGTAAAAAAAAAAAAAAAGAGAGAGAGAGAGAGAGAGAGAGAGAGAGAACTTTGTATACACTGCGATTGGGCATGATTAAAGAATTCCTGCATAACATGAGAATGTCCTGCACATTATTTTCCTGGTTAAAGGTTTTATAACTCCAGCAAACACTACTCAGGACATTTGTTTTAATTCCATTTTAAAGGTGATTTTGGAACAATTAGGATTTAGAAGAGGGAGAATTAACACACGCACATGCACACAGAAAAATGGAAGTTGCCACTTTACTTTTAGTTCCTTGTCATGGATAAATTTTCACCCCAGGAGAAAATACTGTGGGCCATGGCAGCTACAGGTTTTACATACTTGGTTAATTAGCAATTCTTACCAAACCAAGTGTATCATTTCTCTTTAGAATCCTGCATGGCCTCTATTAGACATATTTACGGGAAAAGTCAATGGGTAAGACATTAGAGGCCAACCTCAAAGTCAGAATAGAGCAACTGTAGACCTTAGAGAAGTGCTTTATTAGCCAAGAATTGGTTGGTTATTGATCCTGGTCTGTGTCTCTGGTCACAATAGCACTTACCCTAATTTTTCTAGTGTAAATATAAGTAAATTTGAATGGGTGTTGCTGAAAACAATCTGTAAATCTACATTTTGTGGTTTGGGTTGTAATTGTAGTTACTGGAAAGTTCAATATCTGGGGCATGTCGAGGAGACAACACAATGGCACCCTGCTCTCTGCAAATACCTCCTGAAGCAATTTCTCAAGGGCTATTAAAGCAGTTCTGCCTCTCTCTGCTCAGAAACGCAGAAACCACATGGGTACTCAGCCTAAAGGAATGGGGGGAGGGGCAGAGGATGAACATTGTCAGAAGAAATGTTGTGCATTTAACTTAGACTCCTCTCGCTCTCTCTTTCTCTCTCTCACTCTCTCTCTCTTTCCTCCCCGAGGTCCACCAAGCAATTAAGGGAAAAATATAGAAACAGTTTTCCTGTTTTCCTGAAGGTAAACAATGATAGATTCACATTTGTGGCAACCTTTTCATTCCCATTGCCTTTTATGCTTCCTTTTCCTTTCTCTGTGCCTCCCCCGTCTTGGATTGGATGTGAGAGACTTTCCAACAAACACTGCATTCTCAACACGACCGAACTTCTTGTCATTGTACTGGGAAACACCGCCCCTTCACAGAAGAGGCTACTGGGTTAATGGGGGTTAATGGGTATTGTATTTCACCTGGATAGTGCCAAGAAATTTTGAGTTGAAAACGAGGGGTAGGGTGGGAAATAGCTTCACTGAGGATGAAAACAGCACAAATTCAGCAGTGAAGAAATCCCACTGGTGGAATACTGTGTGGGAGATAGGAAGTTCAGGAGTTCAAATCTTTGACTGGGTTCCTAAGGCTGAGGTGTCATAGTGTTCATTCCTTCCTGAGAACCCCACACCCTGAACTTCATGGAGAGGTTACAAGAGAATGGTTGCAACAAAAGGAGAAAATAAGCACGTGAAAAGTAAAGTGAATTGGAATGGGTGACCAATACCTGCATGCACGCGCCCATGCACACACACACGCACGTGCACACACACACACACACACACACCCCACATTATGACAGAAATCTTCAAAAGAGATAGAAAGTAGTGGAGATGGGCCTTATGGACCTAATATGGAGGTCAGTGATCTACTTTCTAGTTGAAGAGTTGTTAGAGTTGTTATCCACTTGGGTTAAGTTATTTGTGCTTATGCGGAAGGACAATCTATTTAACAGCAAGCAATATTCTCTTCTAAGACGCACTACCGTGTGGAGACTGTTATCTCTATTTTCATTTAGGAGCACGTGCTGAAAGGTAACTGAATAATAGCATGTCAATTAGTTTGCCTAAAGTGAGAGCTCTCTGGAAACAGAGAGTGCATGTTATATCTTTGTCTTTAGAAATCAACTCTCACAGTGTTTGGCATGCAATCACTATACTCAATGAGGAATGACAGATGAATGAATAAGTGTGCAAAAGTATCTTAGTAGGCCAATCTACCTGACTAAGGACAAATTTGGAATTCAAATACGCATGTAAGGGCCGAGTGAATGACCTAAATCAGTAGGGTGGCTCCGGAGTAGCATTTATCTTGCCAAAGCAAGATGACATAAATGGGATAACATAAATGGGAACATATATCCAGTGTTCCTGGGCCTTGTACTTTCAAGATAAGCCAGAAATTTGTATTTCTATTTGTAATCAACCATTTTTGTGAAATCTTGGCAATTTTTACTATTTTATGGGGCCCATATTCTCCAGGATTAAAAAATAAAATAAAAAATCCTTCACAGGAAAATCGTATAGTATGAAACACACGTATCTGTGTTCCTCTATCAAAGTACAATCTTAAGGCCATCAGTAGACAATGACGTGGGCAAGACCCAGAGCCATCAGGATCTGAAAACCAAATGCTCTTATAGCGTTGGTTCATTGCTCATGCATGGAGCCAGCTACTTGGCCTGGGGATTCATTTTTTTCTGATAGTCCATAGCATCAGAAGAGTATAATGCTCAATATTGAGAATAGCATCTGTAAGCAGTCAGCATCCGGGAATCATTCTGTGACATCATAGTGCCAGCAAAAGGAGCTAGAAAGATAGGGGTCCAAAACACAGTCACCCTTAGAAATTTGTGTCGATGCGTGTGATTTATTTGGAGACCATGTGATTGTTTCTATGGAATCTACCAGAAAGCTGCTAGAACTAATAAGTGCATTTGACAAAGGTACAACATGCAAGCTCAATATACAAAAATCCGTTGTATGTCTACACACTAACAACCCAAATTAAAAATTGAAATAAAAAATATAATTTATAATATCATCAAGATATGAAGTATTTGGGAAGAAATCTGGAAAAAATAAGATGTGTATGACCTGAAAATCACATTTCACTGAGAGAAACTAAAGAAGGCCTAAATAAAAGAAAAGATACACGATGTTCACAGGTCAAAGACTCAAGATTGTTAAGATGCCAGTTCTCTTCAAACTGATCTTTTCAACAAAAGATCATGTTTTATTGAGATATAATTCATGTGCATGCACTATTCCCATTTAAATCGTACAATTAAGTATTTATAGGGTTGTGCCACAATCCTCAGAATCTAATTTTAAAATCGCTCAGTCTACCAAAAGAAACCCTATGCTCATTTGCAATTACTCCCTCAGCCCTAAACAAGTACTTTCTGTTTGTATAGACTTGCCTATTCTGGACATTTCACATCCATCAAAGCCTTTTTGAATGGCTTCTTGCATTTAGAGTGTTGTCAAGGCTCATCCCTATTATAGCATGGAATAGTGCTTCATCCCCGTTTATAGCTAAATGATATTCCATTGTGTGAATATGCCATATTTTATTTATCTCTCTAAATTATCTTGATTACCACACAATGTAAATGAAAGTGCCTTTTTTGGGGTGGGGCAGAAATTAGCATGCTGATTCTAAAATTCAAATGGAGTTCAAAGGGCCTACACTGGCCAAGACTTTAAAAAAGAAGAAAGTTGAAAGACTATAGCTGATTTCAAGACTTTTTTTTTTATAAAAGGACTAATTATCAAGACAATGTAATGTTGATGTCAAGATCGATAAATAGATCACTGAAAAAGAATAGAGAGTCCCGATATAGATCCACACATACATGAACAATTGATTTTTGACTAACATGCAAAGGCACATCATTGGTGAAAAGATAGTCCTTTCTTTAAACAAATTTTTTTCAAAAAAAATTTTAATGTTTATTTATTTTTGAGAGAGACAGAGAGAGAGAGCACACACAAGTTGGGGAGGGGCAGAGAGAGAGAGGGAGATGCAGAATCTGAAGCAGGCTCCAATGTTCTCAGCTGTCAGTACAGAGCCTGACACAGGGCTTGAATGAGCTAGCCTTTGATTTTTCACCAATTTTGTGGTTTGTTAAAAATTCAACACACAACTGGCTTATGATCCAGCCATTCTACTAGTTATTTGCCCATGAGAAACAATGACATAGGCTCATAGAAAGACTTGTTCATGAATGCTCAAAGCAGGTTTGGGCCATAACCAAAAATCAGAAACAATAGAAAATATCTCATGGGCAGGTGAGTACATAAAGATATTGTGGTACACAGTACAATGGAATACTGTTTAGCAACAAAAAGTATAGGTTATTGGCAGTTGCAACTATAGGAATGAATTTCAAAATAATTATGTCATGAAAAACAAGGGTGGCCAAAAAGAAAGTACGTGGTGTAGGATGCCATTTATAGAAAATTCTAGGTAAGGACAATGAATGCATAGTGACAGAAAGTAGATCAGTGGTTGCATGAGGCAGGAAGAAAGGAATAGCAGGGATAAACGGTAACTTTTGTTACCATTTGGTAACAAAATGGTTGGTGATGGGTAGGTTGATTTTCTTGATTGTTGTAATGGTTTTGTGAATGTATGCACATATTAAAACTGTATTGTATTGACATATTAAAACTGGTCAAATTGCACATTTAAAATATATGTAGTCTATTGTGTGTTAATTATACCTCAGTAAAGCTATTGAACAAAATAAAAGACTCCGTTTTCTGGGTTGGCCTCTCGTGCTGAAAATGAGCGGAAAAAGGTCAGCTCTAGTTCTAGAAAAGACTCTCTCCAGGAAGTTTCGCAATACAAGGGCTTACTTAGGTCTAGGGAGAAAATAGGTGCCTCTAAGCACCCACACATCTGGATAGAGGAGAGGACAGGCAATCTCCTTGTTGCTAGAAATAGGACACAAAGCCACCTGCCCTGAGGCTGGACTCTTGAATCAAAGCCTCCAGCATTTCTCATGAGGACAGGAATATTCCCACAGGTAAAGGGAGATTTAATCCTGAGAAGACAGTGGGTCCCAATCATGTGTGAGAGAAGCCTTGAGGAGACAGAGCACCAACCTTCTAGCGTAGTCATCCATTCACTAAATTGAAACTCCAAGTTTAATGTTTCCTCCATCCAAAGAGGTGAGAGGAGGTTTCCCAGAAGGAAAGACATGGTCCATGTATATATCCAAGCCACTCTACCCCTCCATGATTGCTCCTTCACTTCCATCCCTATTCCCCTCCTGATCTGTGTCAGGTGTCTCACATCTTGTATCTTCATCTTAGTAAGTTCACACTTGACCCCACCCACACTGACCTTGGTACAGTTACTCACCAGCCACCTGGACCTTCCGATTCACCAACACGCACATACACTCCTACTCATTATGTCTGCACTGTGTGGTTAAAAATCCGTTTGTAAAAATCACTCACTCCCTGCACATGTTATAGTTGAGCTATAAGATTCTTTACTGGCAGAAGCCATATCTTCTAATCTTACTTGTCCCTGAAGAGCTCTGTTCCCATAAATGATATCATCTGGAGGATGGCAGCCCTAATGTAGCCACTCTGGTTTGAGAAACAGTCAGGTTAAATAGAGCCCATGTCCTCCACAATTAACATTCACCTCGAGTATTGCATTCCTGTCATTTAACTAGGGACCCCAAAATGTAAGCAGCTCCCTCTAAAAATATGGATTTTATGGGAGTAATCAGGTTTACAAATAGATCAGCATAAAGTTGATTATCATGTGGTTCTGAGTATCAAAAATTACTACAGCAACTTAAATGTTCATCAACAGAAGAATGGTTAAATCAATTATGCTATTTCCATCCACTGGCATATCATACAGACATTAAAACAATATGATCCAGATTTAATTTATTGGCAGAGAACAATCCCCATAATACGTTTATAAGTACTTATACATAAGGATTGCTTTTATTCTTGAACATACCTGGTATATGTGTAATATACACACATTTGATTTTGGTATCTTTGGATGGTGGGATTATAGATGATTTTTATCTTCTTTTATATACATGTTGTATTATTTCTGAATTCCCTGCAGAAAGCAGACATTGCTTTTTATAATCAGAAATTGTTCTTTCCACATGGGCAAAAATACACTGTTCGCATCTTAACATTGGCTTTGGCTGTAGGCCAGGAAGTCGGTTCTTAGGATGTGGGGAAAGGGAATGGATCTTCCCGGTGTAGCTGATGATTATGACCTCTGACCCACTCTTTGATTAACAGTGAGAGCAGCTGATGAATTTAGCATGTGCCATTTCATGCACATACTTGGAACAGCCTTTAAGGTAATTCTAAAAGATGTTCAGATTTACCCAAATACTATTTAATGTCTAAAATGTGCCTTTGCCCCTGTTTATTACCCACTTGTTTTTCAGAGCTCACACTGAGTAAGGAAATTCATATCTAAAAACCCATAATGCAAATTAGCTAGGTAGTATACTAGCATAATATAGGGGAAAATTTAAACCATGGCTATCTTAGCTTCCTATGACTGCCATAATAAATTCAAACAGATGACGTGGCTTTAAAAAAAACAGAAAGGTATTACCTCACAATTCTTAGGCTACAAGTCTCAAATCAAGGTGTCAGTGGGTTGGTTCTTTCTGAGTGCTCTGTTCCATGCCTCAGTCCAACTCTTGGCCTTCCTTAGCTTGGAAATGCATCAATCCAATCTCTCCTCCGTCTTCACATATCTTTCCTATGTCTCTGGGTCTTCATATGGCTGTAATTAACCTTAGTGAACAGGGAGAAAAAGAAGAAAAAGTGATCTGACAAACCACGAGGGTGATAATACATTATCATCAAGCCTCTTCCATTCACATTTGGCTCAGTAATGCTTTATATGCAAATATGACTACCGCGTATAACTTGTAGATAGTTTTATATCCCCTCAGTACAGAGTAAGGAGGATCTGAAGTCAGATCATATGAATTTGTGTTATGTCTTCACCACTTGCTAGTTTTATGTCCAAAGCAAGTTCTTTAAAATCTTAGATTGCCCTTTCTTTTTTCTTAAAAAATATTAGAAATAATTATAATAGTATCTTTTCCACATGATAGTGAGTGAGACCATTAAGTGGCACGTATGCAGTGTGCCATGTACCCAATATAGTGACCAGCAGAGTGCTTTCACTCAGTAACTGTTGGAGAAAGACACAGAGAGAGAGAGAGACATAGACAGAGAGAGAGAGAAGTATGAAATTGCAAATTCAAAGAAATCTGCAAATAGGAGAATTGCCTCAAAACATTATTAATACACCTAATGGCATACTAACACATGGTGTCGAATGGAATCAGATAAGAAAAATCCTACAGTTTTGAGTGAACTATATTGAAAACCAAACTAACAACCCACCACCCTTGATTAAAAGAAAATGTAGTAAAATGTAAAACACGAGAGTTTTTAGGGGAAAAAAAAAACGTGGCAGAAAATCTTCAGGATGAGTTCTTAGACTTGATGCCCAAGCAGGAGTCACAAAAGGGAAAACGGAAATTGGGCCCCATCACAATGAGACACTATTACTCTGCAAAAGATTATTAAAGGAATTTGTCAGACCTGCAGCATCTTGCAATGAAATCTTATTGCATGGACTATTCTCAATAAATGTTAACAATCACTGTTACTATTATTGTTGCCTATGTTATTATATTTGTCTTCAATCCCTGTCTCAAATGCCATCATCAGCATACCAAAGCATTTTAATTTTTACCAAACTTATCATTTCCCATCCTTTCCCCTTCTTCATGAAATCGATGTCCTCCCCCCATGTCTAACATTTTCTCACTTATCTCTGGTGAACCACCTGCTCAGAAGCCCTTCGTGGCAAAGACTTCCTGATTCCTCCAGGTCCATATCCCTCCCTTCTTTCTGATAGCTCCCAAATGCATATATATATATACACATATATATGTGTATATGTGTATACATATATATACATATATGTGTATATATGCATATGTGTATATCTGCATATGTGTATATATAATGCTTGTATATAATATAATATATTATTTTATATGATTATTAGTTCTATATATTACAAATAAAATACATATAATGTAATATAATATTATTATATGATATATAATTATATATTCTTATATAATATATATTTGCTATTTGTGTATTTGTATAAAACACTATATTATAATCTATGTTATATATTTTATACATGTGAAATATGTATCATATATAATTAAGGAGAGGGGCACCTGGGGTTAAGCGTTGGACTCTTGATTTAAGCTCAGATCATGACCTCAGGGTTTGTGAGCTAGGCCCCACATGGGACTCCCTTTTTCCTCTTTCTGCCCTTGCCCCCCTCTCAAAATAAATAAATAAACATTTACAAAAAGAATATAAGGAAGCAGAATAATAGATAATAGAATGAAATATATATGTTTAATATAAATACATATAAATATGCATTGCACATATAAATACATAATATACACAGTATAAATATTTTTGCCAATGTTTCTATGTGAAATATGAATTTAACATACACTAATTATAAACATATACATATTTCTATGTAGCGGTTCTATTTCAGTCTCTTTTTCTAAAAAAGACTATCCCTTATTAATATTTGCACTTGCAAATAATCATTAACCATTTGACGAAAGAGCTGACATACAGCTGCTCCTGGCCTGATAGGACTCAGGTCTGCTTCTGGGTATCCCCGAAAGTAGATCACAAGAATGCCTGGAAATACCTGCTAGGGGGAAAATATGTACTACACAAATAAAGGAAAAGATTCAACATGAGCATCAGCCTAAATAAGATTAGAGGCCCATAGAAAACCCCATAAAATACAAGAAAAATTATAATGATGGAAGAAAAGCTCTCTAAAATCTCTCTCTCTCTCTGTTTGTCTCTTTCTCGAATACCCCACAATTTCCACCATATCTTTCAATGATATGAGAGATATGATTAGGGGAGAGATAAAATTCACGGTTTGGTTCACTGTGAGTATGGATCATGTTCATCTTCTTCCATCCCAGTCACTGAAGTCCTTTCTAATTAACGGCTCTAACCAAATTCTTGGGTTTACTATTCATATAGATGCTTGATTTCAATGTGTGTGTGTGCGCGCGCGCGCGAGTGCGCACAAATGTGCATGCAAGCACGTGTGTGCAAGTATGTATGCTTTTGTGGAATTGTGGTTTTAAAAAAACCTGTAACTTTAAAGAACTGGGGTTTAATATCCTTCGAGATTTCTCTAATTAGGTTCTACTCCTCTTCTTAGATGAGTTTAGTACCCAAGTAAATGAACTAATTAGTAGTCTGTTGTTGAATGAGGCTACAAGGTTTTATAAAATCCCTGGTCATCCTTGAGAGTTCCCGCACATGACTGCAATTAAGTAGCTCACAAAAAAATAAAACCCGTTTTCTATCCCCTCACCTTATTCCAGAACTACAGGACCCTTGGCAGGTGCTGTGCTCAGTTCCTGAATGGGTGTGGGAGGAGGAGGGTGGATGGGGACAGCACACAACCCAAATCTGGGTAACAAAAGCAGATGCAGAGATGCAAACATAAAGACAATTCCCTTAAGACCAGTGCTCCTTTGAATGACCCAAGTAGTCTCTGCAAGGCTTTGAATTTCACCTTGATGTTTAAATGAAGGCACAGAGGGAAAGCAGGGGCTAATTCTATTGATTAGTGTGACTCAGAAATCTAGCATAAAAGTAACATACCGTTATAGAGAGGATGACATAAAAACAAATCTAGTCCCACCTGACTAAATCATGCCCCGACCTTCTGAAGTCCCCATGGATACTTGTAATGCATTAAGCTAGAGTTTTGTTGGGGATTCATTTATTAATAAGCAAATATACCAAACCTTACTTTAATTATATTTAGCCTCTTCAGAAAACATTTAGACGAGTGAAAATGAATTAATGACTACTGGTTTTGTACTGGTTTTGTGGACAAAATTTTGAGAACGATTCCTTAAACTGTAATTATATTTCACTCCTGTGATGGTTCTCTGCTACTCAACCACCCCGCCCCCCAAATATTTCTCAGTTGCCTCCTGTGAAGGTGTATTGGTTTGGGGTTGCCCACAACTGTCAGTAGAAACTCTGTCGCTAAGCCCTCCTCTGCCTCCGAGGGAGTGAGTACCCAACACCCAGGACTGTGCAGGGAATGGAGAACATTAAATGAATAACGCATATAAAGTCATAGACCTCATCATAGATGAAGACAGAAGAGCTCCAAATACTGGAGTTTTCTTCTTCTCAGTATAGCCTTTCAGCATGATGCTCACATCACTTCCTCTGCTCAGTATATCCCTGACCAACCTAGGATCCCAGCTTCACCTCTTTGTACTCAAAGTCCTGTCTCACTATAGCATCTTCTCTTCCCAGGCATGACCCCTTACAGTGAGTGCCTATTCCGAGCCTCTTTTTTAAGTTTATTTATTGATTTTGAGAGAGAGAGCATAAGCAGGATAGGGGCAGAGAGGGAGAGGGAGACAGAGAATCCCAAGCAGCCTCCTTGCCATCAGTGTTGAGCCCGATACTGAGCTCAAACTCACAAACCATGAGATAATGACCTGAGCCAAAATCAAGAGTCACATGCGTAACTGACTGAGCCATTTAGGCACCCCAATCCCCAGCCTTTTTTGTCTCGGCAATGCACTGCATACCAAAACATTCCGTCTCCATTGGCTTTTTCCAGAAGCCAAAAAAGTGAGAATCCCGGTCTCAGTGGCTGTAGGTATCACAGGGTAAGCATGGGGCGTCAGGAGAACACTGTTCTCATTGTTCAGGAAGAGGAAGCAGAGATTGATCTTTCTCACATGACTTCCTGTTTCCTTTTCTAATGTATCTAGAATAAATCTTACAGTACAGATTTAGATCTCCATCTGTTCTGAGAAAGTAACATCACTTCCATTCACTTAAGTGTGACTTTGTTGAAGGAAAGTAACACCCTGAGTTACTTAACAAGGCACCTTAGAGTATAGTGGAGCAAGAAGCGGTTCAGGGTAGCTCTCACTTTCCTCATCCCTGGGAGGAGGGAATTTTTTTTTTAATCCCATTGCATTAGATCAAAATAACTTCCTGAGTCAATTTTTAATTAAAATAGCGATACCTAGTAGAGGCTTCTTGTGTCTTCAAAGATATTACACCTAGATCCAATATTAAAAGTAAAAGTAATTTACTTTTATTTAGAAGACTACAACTGTCTGTCAAAACTAGGGCAATGCACCAGAAACCAACATTTGCCAAGTTGAGAGAGGCTGGTAGAAACACTGAATTTTCCCTAAAGCGTTATTTCTGCCAAAAGAGCCCAACCAACCTTGAAACAAAGCCAACAAATTCCCGAAGACCTAGGTTAAGGGAGAAAATAAAATGGATTCTTTATAAAATAGAGACTATTTCAATGAAATGACCAGGGGTTGGTCAGTTTGCTAAAATATTATGCTATCCAACTTAAAAACTATTGTTCAAAATAGCCAGAAGTATGAACACAGATCTTGAAATGCAGGAGGTCACCACAGGTCTTAAAAGACTAGGACACCATTGGATATGGAGTGGTTCTCAATTAATGGTAGTGGAACAAAGGAATGAATGAAGGTCCACAGACTGTCACGCACCCCAAATGCTTTGGGATGATAGTCGGTATCTCTCATGTGCTTCTGAAGATGCAGATATGATCCAATTTGCTGTGTGTGTCTCAACTCTTCTAATTCTTACCTATCATACTTCTGAGAGAGATCCCATCATAATCCCCTTCTTACAGAAAGGAGAAGGAATTTGCCCATAACCAAACAGGTGATAAGGGGAAAACACATTCTACTATGCATAATATCATAGGTTCAAGGGAATGAGATGGATAAGTCCTTCCAGCCAACACAATTTTCTTATAAGAAGCGCCCAGAAAGCAATTTGGACCCAATCAATTGTCAAGGCTCAGGGGGAAAAGACAGTCTTTCCCAGTTTGTTTCCTGTGGCCACAAAGTCTTTCTGAGCCTCAGTTTCCTCAACTGTAAATGGAAATGATAAAACCTGAACTTTGGGACTTTTCTGTCAGGATTGGCATGATATGTCTAAAACACCCAGGATAGTGCCTGGCCAATGGGAGGGTTCCTCAATGAGCATTAGGTATTTTTTGCTATGAACTGCTATTCAAAGTACCTAATGATGCAGTCTGAAGGATGCATTTGAGATCTTACCAGGCTTCCCAGGATGGTCCATATTAGGAGTCTGTGGTCAAAGCGTTTAGAGTTGGTTTTAATGAGCTACCACCCATCTATTAACCCTTACAGATTCTTTTAATAATCCTGCTGGGTGAAGGTCCCCAGAGTACAGTGCCTGCCTCTTTGGTCTGGCAACCTTACAGGAAGCGGTCTCTGGCATAATACCTACAGTTATACATAGCATCCCATCAAGAGGGCCCTTTAATAGCTCTAGTGAACAGAGCACCTTGTAAATAAGGTAGTGTTGGGATTTTCGCATTGGTTTCCATTAAGCAAGATTCTATTATTGGTGTCAAGATGGATTCAGAAGGGTTTCAAGTTAAACTCAGCATTCCAACATCCCACTTAAGGACCACTGCTTTCTGCCTTTCTCCATTCACCTATTCAGGAAATATTTATTTAGCTCCTTTGATGCCCTCCTCGCTGTGCTGGCCCTGAGATGTGGAGGTGATGAAGACAGAATCCTCATCCTCATGTGGTCTGTAGACCAGGGCGATCACTATCATTCTACATGCAGTGACAAAGAGATGTGCTGCGCAAGATACAGGGAAGGGGAAGGCCTGGGGAAGAGGCCCAAGCTAGTCTAGAATGGCCTTCTGAGCAGTGGATGTGTGAACTGCAATATGAAGAAGGGAGAGGTCTTAGTCCGGTGATATGGCACACGTGGGAACCAGTACGGGCCCAGTGAAAAGCTTGAATGGGGATTGAGAAGAAAGGATAAACAGAGCACTTACTGGGGAATTTAAGCTGGAACAGAGGAGGACTCCACCTGGAGCATACAGGATGTGGTTTGGAGTATCCGGGTTCAGAGCCAATGGCCAAAAAAGAATTCTTGAGATGTTTTTGGTGCAAAAAGTTGCTTTTATTAAATCACAGGGACAGGACCCAGGAGCAGAAAGAGCTGCACTGGGGTTGTGAAGAGTGACTGATCACCTAAGATTTTCTAACCTCTGGAAGGAAGGGTGGCGACAAGGTCCCAGAAAATGGATCTATAGGTTTCTGACAGTTTGGCTTATTGATAAAATTGCTTTTGTCCTTGTAAATCATGATGACAGTTGTAAACTAAGAGAGATTCATGTCCAGCATGACTGAGATCTCTATCAGTTAACCACTTGCTTTCCCTCTAGCAAAGCATTAACATTAAGACGATTAGAGGAAGGTTACTCTGCTGTCTCAGCAACTTGACAATGCGCTGTGAGTTATAAGGAAGTGTAGTTTTCCATTTGCCTTTGTTTCCCACATCATATGCAGCAAAGAGCAAGGGGCATGTGATAAAGCTCAAAGGTGGGCTCCACTGAATTTAGAGGACCTTCTCAATCATGTGCAGCCTAGAAGGGCAGCAACAAAAAAATAAAATCAAGCATGCATTTTCTTCCTTTGATTCCCGTGGGCTCTCCTGAATATACCTAGGTTGCAATTAAAGTAAAATGACTTATGCTTAGATTTGTGATAAAGAGATGAATTATGACTATGGCCCAGCTTAAAACCCACCTCCACTATCAATCCACCCTTGATCAGCATAAAGTGATTTTGCCGTATTCAGATCCCCCAGTATTTATGGCTTTCATCACTTAATTATACTGGCTTGTTAAATTATCTTCTCATACACCCGTGGCTTAACTCTCTTATTAGACAGAAGGCTTCTAAAGAGATCAAATCCCCTTTGAAACTCCTCTGTATCCCCCTCAGTACCTCGCATCCACATGATTATCCACTTGGCCATCAAATGTGATTCCATGCACAAGAGATATAGCAGGGAAGAAGCAGACACAGCAGAGAAGGACCCTGGTCTTGTGGGTCCTAACTTTTGAACAGGGAGACAGGTAAATAGATAATTTGAAACATTTGATGTCTGTGTGCACCTAATTTTAGATGTATACTTTCCAATAAGGCTAAGAACAATGATTAGAATAAAGGGAGATGTGTTAGGATTTGGCTGATTTAGAGGTGGGCTACTTTGTAGAGAATGGAGAAATCCAAAATCTAAAACGTTAGTATTTAAGTCAGGACATAAAGGATAAAAAGGAACAAGCCGTGTGAAGACCTGGAGTGGGCCAGGCAGATAAAAACTAAATGTAAACCTCTATGATGGGAAATGAGCTATGTCAATTGTCACCAGCAGTAGCAGAAATGATAATTATGAAACACAAGAGAGTTCTTAGCTAATGCTACAATGGCCATCGGATGGCAATATAAACATATCATATCAATATGTTGTATACCTTGCATAAGGTTGTATGTCAATTCTATCTCAATTAAAAAATCAAACAAAAATAAAACACCTGTCAGAGGAACAGAGTAGGAAAAGCAAGAGAGGATGTGTATATCAAGAAATGAAAGCAAAAGTGATAAAGTGTCAGATCACACAGAACCATATAGAACATCGATCAAGTTTGGGTTTTATTCTAATTATAATTAGGACCCTTTCAAAGGGTTTAAGTTCTTAGAAGATACTGGGGTTTTTTTTTTTTTTTAAGTTTATTTATTTATTTTGAGAGAAAGAGTGTGTGTGCATGCATGCTTGAGTGGGGGAGGGGCAGAAAGAGAGGAAGAGAGAGAATCCTAACCAGACTCCACGCAGATAGCACAGAGCCCAATGCAGGTCTTGATCTCACGAACTGAGATCAAGACCTGAGCTATAATCCAGGGTTGAACACTTAAAGGACTAGCCAGCCAGGGACCATGATATTGGGGTTTTACACTTATTGATTGCTTATATGTTTATATGCATTAAACCTCAGAAAGTTTACAAGAAGAAAGCTTACCAAAAATTATGTTCCAATTTGAATTAAATACTCATGAATAAGGCCCTAACATAGTGGCAAATTCCAGGAAAAAATGGAATTGGGACTTAACAACACTCTTCGGAATTGTCCCTTACAGCAGATGTTAGCGTCAATAGGACCTTCTCTCTACAACTCTGTCTTTCATGGACACAATATCTGCAAGTTTGCATGATGGAATGGACAATAAAAGACTCCTGGAAACCATGGGCAATTCTGTGTCTAAACGTGAGTGAATGTCACAAAAAATAAACTTCATGACTTCAAGTCTTTAAAGAGAGAGTTGGTTAATCGGAAGAATGGCAACTGAGCCAGGAAATACTCTTAAAAGGAAATCTTGTGTATGTAAGCACCTATTTTGCAAATGAAGCGTGTGAAGTCTTGTATAAAGAAGGCAGAACTCCCCACTGGTGGTCATTAAACATCTCGTGGGCAAAGGCAGTAGTGAGTTACCTCATTTCCATGTTAACAATTGCTTCAATTTGCATTTTTACCATAAAATAACTGTGAGTAAAATAGCCTAAAAGGTCAATAACAAAAAAAAATCAACAACAGTAATAATAAAAGCAAACATTTAAGGTTCTATTACTTGGTGCCAATTATGACAAAGATTCTGTAGATATTGCTCATTTAATCATCACAGAACTCCAAGTAGGGTCATCATTAATAAAACCCATTTTAATCAATGAAGAAACCCAGAGTCAGAGATGAAGCAATTTCCTGGGGCCACAGAGTTGATGATCTTCAAAGCCGGAGTTCCAGCTTTCCATTCTTAACCATTTCATTGTTGCCCTCTGAAAGACCCGGTCACAGTATCTTGCTCGCAGCTAATATAGACTGTCTATAAATGTTTGTGAAATATCACCTGGTTCAGTTTGATGCCCAGTTGGTACTGTGTACACACTTAACCTCAGCAAAGCACCCATTGACTCATTCAAAGAAAACATTTCTTTAAAAGAAATTAAGTACATGTATCTTGAGGGGGAAAGAGAAAGCATGCATGAGTGGGGGAGAAAGAGAAGGAGAGAGAGAGAGAGAGAGAATCCCAAGCAGTCTCCCACATGGGGCTCAACGTGGAGATTGAATTCACCAACCACGTGATCATGACTTGATCTGAAGTAGGACCTTTGACTGAGTCACCCAGGCACCCCTCAAAGAAAACACATCGTGAATGAACTAATGTCCCAGGCAGCAGGGCTACAACCAGGAATGAAAGGACTAAGTTTCTGACTTTTCTGGAGTCTTCCATTCCAATTGATTTTAGTTGGAAGGATAGGAGGAATAAATAGATAGATGATAGATGAAAGATAGATAGATAGATAGATAGATAGATAGATAGACAGATCAGAATATCATGCATAGATGGGTATGAAGGAGAGGTATTTGTAAATGCATTAGGGCATTGCAGTGCACAACTAGGGTAGGAATCCTTAGATCTAGAATCTGAGTTTTCAAATCTGCAGATTATAAAGCAGGAGATATTTCACAGTACAATCAATCCCTTCACTTTGCACATAGATTTCTCATGGGTCTTCTTTGCATATTAAGCTCCCTTATGTTTTTGGATGGTAAGTCATTTATGGACAAGCCTCTCCCCAGAAGTCTCCATGGGTGCTATACCTCACATAGCATGGTAAGTAGGTTCGTGCTATATGTATGACATGACATCGACATTAGCACTGGGAGGTCTCATTATTCCAGATGATTTCCAGTCCACTCGAATAAGGAGCAAAAAATATGCCAATATAAATATAAAATTGCAAAATAAAAAAAACATTTTATTAAAAAAATGCTAACTGTCCTCTCAGGTACAAAAGCTAGTTTGCTATTATAATGTATTAAAGGTGCCTACTTTGAAATCAATAGTAAATGACCATGGGCTAATTTTTGATTGATAAATCCCTCATTAAAATTAATGTCAACCTAAGCTTCCAAACTGTACCTATTAATAAAACTCTAATTGATATATTCAGCCAATGCCTTTCTATGGGTATAATCAATTTGGTACAGATTCTGCACTTTATTGACGTCTGGCTACCCAAGGTTTTTTTTTTTCCTCCTCCTTCTGGGAGGGGCCCATCTCTGTGCAGATAGTCAAAAGCAGACCTAAGACATGAGGGCAGTTGCCATTTAATTTAGACTTCCTGTGACATTCCTAACATGCAGCACCAATGTCAGACAATGCTGTTAGTGGACACGTCCCAAGGGTCCCCAAGCTATGAAAAGCCAATTGCTGCACTTAAAAGCTAGACTGTCAGAAAGCTTGGTGTTCTAGACACCATGGCTCCAGTTCCATCTACAAAACTTTAAGTGCCACTTGCTGAAAGTATGGAAAAACCATATCCTGTCTTTATCCATACAGAGTATCATTATGTGTTTGACGATATCGTAACAGCCAAACAACAGGAACCAGGCAAGGAGCTAGTGTTCAACATTCAAATATTCTAAGCCTTCAAAGAGAAACATTTTACTTGAGTCCTGAAGAAGATTAGCTCTTGTGGGAGAGGGGCACACGAATATGGATTCATTTGAATCAAAAGAAAGACCTCACCTACTAACTGCTTCTTTAAAAACACCCCTAAGGTTCATTGGCAGTCTGTTGCTTTTACACTTAACATTTCTGAGTGTGTACATTAACTTGAAAAATCTCAGTGCACAGAAAATAAATAAATAAATAAAGGTCTACTGGGGAGCTAAAAGCCCAAAAGAAAAAAAAATTCAATATCTGTATTTTGCTATTTTCAAACAAAATATGAAGTGAAATTTACTCTAGCTGTAAAACTCCAAGATAATCAAAGAGCCGCCCAACGGCTAAAGAGAGCTCAGTGGAGGCCCCTGACCTCTCTGCAGGGATGGGTGGTGTGAAACCCTTCGATTGAATCCAGTGCAGATAAATATCTCAAAGACCAGATTTGTATTTGAGCTTGAAGCAGCGCTTGAGTCTTCAGAGGTGCTCAGAAAATGTCAAGAGAAAAGATTCTCCTTCAAGGCTACCAGCACTTCTTGCCTCATTTCTATTAGGCTTAGAAGCCAAGAGCTTTATGTTCTCTATGCAATTCCCAGCTAAGCTATAAAACTCATGTCAGTGAAGAACACTTAAGGAGAATTGTTTTATCCCCACCATCTATATCAGAGGTAACTTTGTGAATGGCTTTGAGAGAATAATTCTAGAATGGAAGGGAGTGTATCCTATTTCACTTAACACAATGAAATGATTCCCTCTCTCTCTCCCTCCTCTCTCTATCTTTTTCTCCTCTCTCTCTCCTCTCTCTCTGTCTCTCTCCTCCTAGATTTCTTTTAGATTTGGATGACTAATTGATCATTCCTCAATTCTCTATTCCATCTTGAATCATGTTATTAGACCTGTTTTTGTCAGGGCTTGGGTAAAGATGGAGAGGTTTCCAAAGAAACTTGACAAAATGCAGGCCCCACTTTCAGTCCAGGCTGTTCCCCAGCCTGAACAGGACAGCTCTGTCCTAGCATGCTGACTTTGTGACATAACGCACTTTGTGTTTAGCTAGACCCTCAAATCTTAGCTGGTAAAGATAACATTCCTCTATTGAGAAAAAGTTCAACAGACTATTGTCTGTTGTCTATCGTCTATACTAAATTGCACAGACTATTTAGTTTTATTTTTTTAATTTGATGTATTTATTTTGAGAGGGAGGGGAGGAGCAGAGAGAGGGAGAGAGAGTCCCAAGCAGGCTCTGTGTGGTCAGCACAGAGCCCGACTAACGGCTTGAATTCATGAACTGTGAGATCATGACCTGAGTCAGACTCAGGAGTCCAGCACTTAACTGGCTGAGTCACCCCGGCACCCCTTGAAGACTTTCTTAAGAGTAGTTTTAGGCCCACAGAAAAATTGGAGGAAAGGTACTGAGATTTCCCATATACCCCCTGCTCTCACATATGCCTACCTCTCCATTACCACCATCCCCCACCAGAGTGGTACATTTGCCTATGTTGACACATAAGCCTAGTTGATAGACCTACATTGATACATTATTAATATTTATTTTCATTATCACCCAAAGACCACAGTTTATATTAGGGTTCACTGTTGGTGTTATAGATTCTGTGGGTTTTGATAACGATATGAATTCATCATTGTGGTACCATACCGAATATTTCACTGCCGTAAAAATCCTCTCTCCTAATGTATCCTATGCAGACGGGTTTCTTTCATTGAGTAATATGCACTTAGGTTTCCTCCATATTTTTCCATGACTTGATCACTCATTTCTTTTTAGTACTAAATAATATTCCATTGCCTGGATGGACCACAGTTTATCCATTCAATTACTGAAGGTTACCTTGGTTACTTCCAGGTTTGGATAAATATGTATAAAGCTGCTATAAACATCTATGCGCAGGGTTTTTTTTTTTTTTTTTTTGTGCAGTTTTTAGTTTTTAACTTCCTTAGGTAAATACGAACAAGTGCGTTTGCCGGATCATGTGGTAGGGATAAGTTTGGTTCTGGAAGAGACCGCAAACCTGTCTTCCAGAGTGGCTGGTGTCATTTGGCATCCCACCAGCAATGAAAGAGCATTCCTGTCCCTTCAGGTCTCTGCCAGCATTTGATGCTGTCAGTGTTGCAAGTTTTGGCCGTTTCTAATACGTGTGTTAGCAGTGTGTCATTGTTGTTCCATGTTGGATTTCTCTGATGATATGTGACATGGTGCATTTTCCTCCTATGCTTATTCACCATCTGTGTATCTTCTTTCGAGAGGTGTCTTTTAAGATCATCAGATTATTTGTTTTCTCATTGTTGAGAAAACAATGAGAATTGCTTGTATATTTTACTTCTATTCTATTCTATTCTATTCTATTCTATTCTATTCTATTCTATTCTATTCTATTCTATTCTATATCTTAGAGAGATAGTGTGTGTGCAAGGAGGGGAGAGAGGTAGAGACGGGGAGAGGGAGAGGAAGAGAGAGAGAGAAAGAGAGAGAATATTAAGCAGGTTCCATGGTTAACACGCACTCTGACATGGGGCTCCCATCCCACGATGCTGGGATCATGATCTGAGCCAAAGTCAAGATTTGGCTGCTTAATTGACTGAGCCACCCAGGCACCTTTGTTTGTGTATTTTATTTTATTTTATTTATTTATTTAAAATGTTTTTCTTTATTTTTGAGAGAGATAGAGAGAGAGAGAGAGAGAGAGCACCAGCATGGGAGGTGCAGAGAATGAGGGAAACATAGAATCTGAACCAGGTTCCAGGCTCTGAGCTGGGACTCCAGAGCCCGATGCAGGGCTCGAACTCACGAACTATGAGATCATGACCTGAGCCAAAGTTGGAGTCTTAACAGACTGAGCCACCCAGGTGCCCCTGTTTGTGTATTTTAAATAACAGTTCTTGGGGTGCCTGGGTGGCTCAGTTGGTTAAGCACCTGACTTTGGCTCAGGAACATGATCTTGCAGTTAGTGGGTTCGAGCCCCTCGTGGGGCTCTGTGCTGACAGGTCAGAGCCTGGAGCCTGCTTTGGATTCTGTGTCTCCATCTCTCTCTGCCCCTTCCCCACTAATGCTCTGTCTCTCTGTCTCAAAAATGAATAAATATTAAAAATTGTTTTAAATTTTTTAAATGTTTTTTATTTATTTCTAGGAGAGAGAGAGAGACAGCGTGAGCAGGGGAGGGTCAGAGAGAGAGGGAGTCACAGACTGAAACAGGCTCCAGGCTCTGAGCTGGCAGTCAGCACAGAGCCCGATGCAGGGCTCGAACCCACGAACCGCGAGATCATGACCTAAGTGAAAGTCGGACGCTTAACCGACTAAGCCACCCAGGCGCCCCAAAATTTTTTTAAATAAATTTAAAAAAAATAAATAACAGTTCTTTATCAGTTTTCTTTTGCAAATATTTTCTCCCAGTCTGTGACTTGTCTTCTCATTCTCTTGACCTTGTCTTGTGAAGAACAGAAGGTTTTGGGAGATTTTTTTTGTTTTGCTTTTTAAAATTTTTTTTTTATTTTAATGAAGTCCAGCTTCTCAAGTATTCCTTTCATGGATGGTGACTTTGGTGTAGTATCTAAAACATCATGGCCATATCCAAAGTCATGTATATTATCTCCTGTGTTATCTTCATAGAGTTTTATAGTTTTACATTTTGCATTTAGGTCTATGATCTACTTTGAGCTATTTTATATGAAGGATCACAATTATTACTTAACCCAATAGCCCCCTAAGGACAAGATTGGGCCAACAAAATTAGGAGATTCAGGATTCCCTAGAACACCTTGAATTAGGGCACAGATTGTTTATTCAGCCACTTGTTTACTCAATCCCACAGGCGTTTTATGATCACCTATTGGGCACCTGAGGGTCACCAAATGAAAACAACAATTCTCTTGTCCTTGAAGATGAGTGGCCAGTACCGGTTGAAGGTGACAGAAAGGTCAGACAGGAAGATGTGGCCCCAGAAACTATATGCCACAAAAAAGGGATTATCATGAGTTTCAATATGGGCTATAATTAGCCATAGCTGGGTCTTCACTTTCTTTCAGAGTATGTGAGATCCATGTACCTCAAAAGGAAGGGGAAAAGAAGTCAGTTCCAAAGAGACAAAGGTCAGCCTCTGAAATATCAGGCAAAACAAGACAAGAAAATTATCAAAGACCTTTGGCAGCACCCCCCCACACACACACCTTTGGTAAGTCTGTCCTGAGCCTTGGTCTGTTATCACCCATCGTGTGCCTCTTCCATACTGTCCCTGTGTTTGGTCCACACTCTATCACTGCATCCATTTCCTGCATGCTCTGACCATCAGCTTCATGTTGCCCATCGCCTATTCCACCTAATTTACGGAATAGCACAAGCTCTTGACAGCAAGAATCAGTAAGGCATCTCCAGCACCCTGCACTGGGCCCAAGTAGAAGGCTTTATGCCACGGCTGAAAGAGTGGACACATGAACCAAGAATCAGTAAATAGACTCTGGGTCTAGAGGTAAGCAGTTCATGTGAGCAAGAGGCTGTCAGTGGCCAAATGGCAGTCATAATGTAATCAAAAGCCTATCACAAGTGTGTAAAAGTAGAATACTACAGAGGGAGCCTGAGTGGCTCAGTTGGTTAACTGTCTGACTTCAGCTCAGGTCATGATCTTACGGTTCATGGGTTCGAACCCCATGTTGGCCTCTGTGTTGACAGCTTGGAACCTGGAGCCTGCTTTGGATTCTGTGTCTGCCTTTCTCTCTGCCCCTTCCCCACTTGCTCACACATGCACGCTCTCTCTCTTTCTTTCTCTCTCTTTTTCTCAAGAATAAACATTTTAAGAAAAGAGAGAGAGAGAATACCACAAGGGTTCCTGGGTAGCTCAGTCAGTTGAGCGTCTGACTTTGGCTCAGGTCATGATCTCACGGTTCACAAGTTCAAGCCTTGTGTTAGGCTCTGCGATGACACCTTGGATCTTGGAGCCTGCTTCGATTCTGTGTGTGTCTCTCTCTGCCCCTCCTCTGCTCAAACTCTGAGTGTATCTCTCTCTCAAGAAAATAAACATTAAAACATTTGAAAAAAAGATGTGATATGTATTCATATCTATCTATCGATAGGTAGATAACACGGTTTTACATTTTACGTTTAGGTCTATGATCTATTTTGAGTTATTTTATGTGAAAAATCACAATTATTATTTTAAACAATAGCTTCCTAAGGCAAGATTAAGACAATAAAACGAAGAGATTCAGGACTCTATAGATAGATGATAGATAGATAGATAGATAGATAGATACACACACACACACACACACACACACAAATGGAATATTAATCGGCCATAAAAAAGAATGAAGTCCTGATGTTTGCAATAACTCAGATGAACTGGAGAGTATAATGGTAAGTGAAATAAGTCAGCCCATGAAAGACAAATGCCATATGATTTCACCCATATGTGGAATTTAAGAAACCAAACAAACAAATGAAAGAAAAAAAGACAATGAAAAACAGACTCCTAAATGTAGAGAACAAACTGGTGGTTGCCAGAGAGGAGGCAGATGGGGGATGGGTGAAATCGATGAAGGCGATTACGAGCACACTTACTATGATGAGCCCTGAGTAACGTATAGACTGAATGATGAATCACTACGTTGTACACCTGGAGCTAATGCAACACTGTATACTAATTATACTGGAATTTTTTTTTTAAAGTTGTGGTAAGATATATATAACATAAAATTTACCATTTCAATCATTTTTAAGCATACAGTTCAGTGTTGTTAACTAGATTTACATTGTACATCAGCACTATCCGTCTCCAGATTTTTTTCCACTTAGAAAACTGAAACTCTGGACCCACTAAACACTGACTCTTTATTCCCACCACTTGCCTGTCCTTGACCACTGCCTTCCTGCTTTCTGACTCTGTGAATCTGATTAGTCTAAGTACCTCAGATGAACTGAATCGTACAGTATTTGTCCCTCTGTGTCCAGCTTATCTGATCAAGCATAATGTCTTCAAGGCTAATCTATGTTATAACACGTGTCACCAGTTTTTCATTTTAATTTTACCTTTTTATCATGGTAAGGAAGCTAACAAGAGGGTTGAGGTAGATGGATTGGTCTTCCAAAATAATGGTTTCATGCCTTCTGACTTGAGCAATACTTTCAAAGTACTTGAGGAAAAGGTTGACTGGTGTCTGATGGCAACAGAGGACTTATCTCCTTATCTCCGATGTTTGAGTGACTTCAGTAGGGGCTGGATGCACCACATATGTATAGCTGATATTGTTGTTGGTGGAAAAATCTGGGCTCGCACTAAGTAAAGCTGGGAGCAATTGGTATGAAAAAGTAGAAACTGCCAAGTCACTGGGGAGGAGGTAATTACCAGGAGTAAAATCTGTATCTAACACATTCTGTGTCTAGCTCTGTGTCTAACACATCATAATCCCATTTACCTCCTCACAACTACACTATGAAATCCATAGTGTCATTCTTGAGTCACAGTTGAGAAAAATGGGCTTGGAGATGTGATGACCTACCAGCTGTAGGTCAGCCTGTGACTTGCCTTATACTGAAGTAGGTGCTATTTTTATCTCATGATCTCACCGGAGAGTCTTAACCTTGCTCTCTAGATGCTAATTAGAGGATTGCCCGAAACACCAAGAACATAACACAGTTTTGAAATGAAGGAAAAGAGTGGGGGAATTTGCCAGATTATGAGACACACTGCTTGCTGGACTCTATTGACTGACTGCAGCACCAGTGTCGCCAGCCACCGGGCCAGTGGCAAGGCAGGGAGTCCCATGGTGAACTGTCCTCCTAGAGAAAAACACAAAGGAACAGACTTTCAAATTGAACCATGGATCCATATATGGTGACAAGCATTTCAAAGCAGCTTTTTATTCAAATGAAAATGAAGCAAAAAGCTAACTACACCAGAAATTTTTCTCTCTACTATTAATAGCATCCTTAATATTCTTCAGTTTTTATATATTATATATTTCTTACATACAAACTAATATAGAATGCATATTATATATTTTATAATATATTCACTGATACAATACATAATATATAATATGTTATAATCAATATTGGCACTGTGTATTATAATTACTGTATTACATATCGATATACTATTAAGTGATATAAACTACTATATATTATATACTTTTACTATATATACCATGTATACAATGTAGTCAAATTATATATATTATATATGTATATATACATAATATATATACCACATAGCTAAAAGTGTGCGTGCGTGTGTGTGTGTGTGTGTGTGTATTATCGGGTGTGTGTGTGTGTATATATGCATGTATATATGTATATATGCATATATATATATATAGGGTGTGTGTGTATATATATATGCATATATATGGGGCATGTGTGTATATATATGGGGTATATGTATGCATATATATGGGGTGTGTATATATATGTGTGTATATATATACATGCATATATATATGGGGTGTGTGTGTGTGTATATACACACACATGTACTTCTCCCACTGCCTACGTTACAGCTTTGCACATGTGGCAAAAGATCAGCAAAGACCATGTGGTACTGGCTCCTATGAATTTCTTTTGATTACAACTTATTTATCTTCTTCAGAGTGCCATCTGGCAAATAACAGATTATAGATTCCCTTACATCTTGTCTCATACGTGTAGTTATCTATTTAAAAATTCCAGCAATGGAAGGAGATAAAGACATTTTTAAGATCGAGAGTTACAGACCAAAAGAGTTAAACAACACAAAATGATGTTTAACATCATTAGGCACTGAGCAAATCCAAATTAAAACCACAGTGAAATACCACTACAGACTAATCAGAATGACTAAAATTAAAAATACTGGCAACCCCCTAAGCTGGTGAGGATGTGGAAAAAACAGATCATTCATGGATATCTGGTAGACCTGTAAACATGTAGAGTCACTCTGGAAAACATTTGGCATTTCCTTAGAAAACTACACCTTCAATTCTCACATGACTCAGCAATTGTACTCCTGGTGTTTATCCCAGAGAAAGAAAAACACACGTTGATATTAAACCAATATATAAATGTTTGTAGCATTTTAGTTCATATTAGATAAAACTGGACATAATTCAAGTGTCCTTCTGTGAGTGAATGGTTAAACAAATATAGTCCATCCATTGCATGGAATACTACTCAGTAGTGAAAAAGAAGAGATCATAAATACACTCGACAACTAGATGAATCCTACAGGAATGAGGCTGAATGAATAAAGTCTACCTGAAAGGGTAGTGTATGGTAGTATGTGCTTCCATTTATATAACACTCTTGAAATGGCAAAATTATAGACATGGAAAACAGGTTCAAGGTTGCAAGGTGTTGAGGAGGGGTTACCAGACAGGAAAAAAGTGGGTCTGGTTGTAAAAGGGCAACAAGAGGGATCGCTGTGGGGATGGAAAACACTCTGCATCATGACTCTGATGTTGGTACATGACCAACACATAGGATATGGTATGATACAAATGGCAATGAACTAAATGCCCAAAGCACACAAACATATATGCTGTGAGACAAAGAGACAGATGAGGTTGGGAAAGAGATGAAATAAAAACATGTAACGCTGAAAAAAATCAGGATAAGATTGATGGATTGCATCCATATAAATTCTCTGGTTGTGACATTGTGCTCAATTTTTGCAAGATGTAACCATGGGATGTAGGGCAGAAGAGACTAGGCAAAGGGCATATAAGACCACACATCTCTTAGGTTTTATTCCTTACAACTATGTGTGAATCTATAATGATCACAACATTTAAAGTTTAATTGAAACAAAAATTGAATAACCAAGTTGAACTCTGATTCTTGTAAATTGCCACTCTATTTCATCCTGCTATTCCTGGGTGTGGAGGAAAATCATAGGTGATTGTGGTTGAAGAAATGAGATGATGCTTAGCTCAGTGGCTTAGCACATAGTATATGTTCTCTAAATGTCATTAACGATAACTAAGAGAAACCTATTAATTCACAAACCTATGCTGCATCCCAAGAGCGGTGTGGTCTTTTGTTATTTGGTTACTTAGTTATGTTACTCAACATAGGGCCTTCTGGATTGCCTGCAATTTGGAAATGGCTCATTAGTTTGTGTTTCATTGTGTTTTTGACAAATGGAGGGAGATAGGGCACAAACAAACAACTCCCACACCAACTCAAGATAGTATTGTGAAGATTCTGTTTCAGCCTTCTTTCTTCCTCTGAAGATGTTATTTGACTTTTTTTTGGTAAGCAGGTGAGGTAGGAGGGAAACACATCAGAAAGAAGGTAACTCTTTCTCAGTATTTTATCCCTTATTTGCCCTAAATTTCACTCTCCCGGTGTGCCTTGATCATTTTTTAAAAACTACATCCCCTGCTGAGCCTTTTACATGGCCAAGGAGAGGGAGAGGACCCTGAGCTAGCTAGCGGGGAGCGAACACCCTGCTCAGACAGCATTCTCCTGCGTGTTTGTGAGTCAAAGTTACTGATACGCCAAGTCCACGCATCCGTGTGTATACAAATTTTGCTTGTGTGCTTTGTGAAAGCACAAAATGAGAGCCATCTCACTCTTTTTGAAATGGCCCACTTCCCAAGAAGAATGAGAGAGGGGGACCGAATAGAGAAATCTTAATGAAGCAGGAGAGGAGCCAGACACAAGGTGCCAGCTTGCTATTGTGGTGGAAAGTCTCCTGCGCCAGCCCACGGGAAGGCCTCGTCGCCTGCCAACCCTCCAAGCCTCCTTTCTCTCCGAGCAGACCAATTGGAGAGCAGGGCAGGAAACATTGGCACCGGGAGGGGTCTGTCTGCTTCCGCCTCCTCCTATTCTCTAGGGGAACATTTTCCCCAAGGGTTGGGGACCGGGGATATGCACCATATTGAAATGAAAGGCACCAGGCAGAGCTGACATTTTTATCAACCCAAATGCCTACATGAGTTCTTGGGGAAGATAAGAGACAAATAAAACAGCCAGTCACCTTCCAGATTACATTCTTCATTAGGCCACTGGGGAACCAGTTGTGGAAAGCGGGTCCCGGATTTACTAAGAAAGGGAAGATCGTTTCGGTATTCGCCCAGGTCAAAAAGGGGGGGGGGGTTAGTGTGTGGAAAGCACACCCACAATTTGGTCCTCCACCTTTACTCATTCACCAGCCATCTCGTGGGTGCTTTTTCTCGTGTGTTGGGCACATGCTAGAAGCAAAACGTACATGGAGCCAGACTCAGCTCCTGTCCACAAAAGGACCAGAACTCCTTGGGACTTAGGTGGAAGGTCATCAAAACTGAAGTATGCAAGTCTGGGGACACTTAAATCCTTCCAAATAAAGGACGAGTTCCCAGAGGAGCTGGCTTCTCAGCTTAAACCTGAAAGATGAGAAGCATGAAACTAGAAAAGGTGTTACAATCTAGAAGGATGGAGAAAAGGGGAAGAGAGGAGAAGTATGCCAAGCCAAGCGCAGAAAAGAAATCTCCTAGAGCGGTGCTGCTCAACACAAGATAGTTTTCCTCTGCAGAGGACATCTGGCACTCTCTGGGGACATTTTTGGTTATCTCAGTGGGAGTGATGGAGGAGGGTTCGAAGGCAGAGATGCTGCTAAACTCCCTGCAGTATATAGAACAGCCCCACGGTAAGAATTACCCAGCACAAATGTCAGCGGTGCCCAGGCTGAGAAACTCTCCCCCATGAGGAAGACTTTGGCCAGGGTCTATTCTCAGAACTCTGTTCTCAGTACCCATTTATTCTTGGGTCCTGAAAGCAATGGAGTCCCATCTGCCATTTCTGGGCATCGGGGTATTATTCTCACTCAGTCTTCAAAAGGTTTTGTTGTTGTTAGTTTTTTTGTTTGTTTGTGTTTTTAGTGGCTGAAGAGGAATGGAAGTAATAATGGAGAAGGGGTAAAACACTTATGATACTGAAAATTTTAATTTTTTTAACCTTTATTTATTTTTGAGAGACAGAGAACAAGCAGAGGAGAGGCAGAGAGAGAGGGAGACACAGAATCTGAAGCAGGCTCCAGGCTCTGAGCTGTCAGCACAGAGCCCAGTGTGGAGCTTGAACCCACGAACCATGAGATCATGACCTGAGCTGGTCGGGTGCTTCATCAACTGAGCCACCCAGGCGCCCTTGTACTGAAAATTTTAAAAGCCTTTGTTACAGGGATGTCTCCTCACCATTGTCCTCCCCCAGAAACTCCCATGTCTTAGGCCAAATGATTTTACTCCAAGAAACGTTAAAAGGAAGACTGGACATACCATCAACATCGATCAACAGACATGTTGCAGATTACCAAAGTAGATAAAAATAGGATTATCCAGTAAGACAAGCAGGCCAAAAGCTCCTAAAATTTTGTTTGAATTTTGAGATTATTTGGGCTATATCATCTGCATTAAGACACTAATAAATAGTTCCTGGCTTAAACCTCAGCTCTCGTCGGTATTAATATAAGAATAAAAGTGTGTCATAGGATTCCAAGTCCACTAAGAAGGTTTCCACCAGCAGTGAAAAGTGGTGACATATCTGGTTTGGGCACTAAGATGTGACATAAAATCCCCCTTTCTCATTTCCTATCTTGACAATCCATACAACCCTTAAACAAAGGAGGTGAAATCACTTTTGGAAAATCTCCTTACGGAGTGTGAATATCTAATATCCCAGGCACATGGTCAGTTAATATATTCTGGCATACATGAAGGAATTTGCCGAACACTGACAGCACTGGGTAACACTTAATTTTACTATTGCATATTTATGAAATTAATGATATAACACTCGTCATCCCTCCTAACTTTCACTCTGGATGATGGTATTTGATCCTGTGAGAGCACACCAGTCATTAAGCCAGGAATTAATGCAAGAGTAATCTGAAATTTTGAGGGGGTGACAAAGGGAGATGAATATAAGAGACCAAACTGTGTATTAAAGACAGGAGCTTAATGAGAAGAAAGTGAAACAAGTATGTTGGTATTTTCCCCCATCATTCCACCTAAGGCTTCATTTTTTACAGCAGTAGTATGATGAGTGGTCATCAAATCCCAAAGTCTGTAACTCCTAGTATGTGCTCCATTTCCATATTCGTATATCTACCATGGAATGCATGATTCACTATCAATATTGGAGATACAAAATGTAGGTATGTTAGGAAGGAAGGAAGGAAGAAGGAAGGAAGGAAGGAAGGAAGGAAGGAAGGAAGGAAGGAAGGAAGGAAGGAAGGAAGGAAGGAAGGGAGGGAACAGAGGAAGGGAAGGAAGAAAGGAAGAAAAAAGAGGTAGGGGGGGGCAGAGGAAGGCTCCTTAATAGCCTGTCTATATTTTGTTAACTAGAAAGGATTTTATTATACTATTATTAAAAATATTATAATTGGTTATGGATCACAGTTGTTCACTGTGGATATTTGTAACCGTGTCATTAACAACTGAAATGGGAAGTGACTGTGGCAGCTGATTAGAAATGGTAATGCCTTTTTCTCATTTTCAAAACCCAAATCCGGTTTTCAGGACAAGTCTTGGCAGATGCTGGGAAGGATCGAAGGGTGTCCGCGGCCCCTGGCTAGCTCAGTCCATAGAGCATGAGACTCTGTAAGGGTCTCTACATGCCACCAAGCGTTCTGAATATTCTCCAAGCAGAATACCAAACAGAATCACACGTACATCTGTCCAAAATCTTTTGGGCTTGGAACATACATAAAATCAATCTTCCTGGGGCACCTTCCTGGGTGGCTCAGTGAGGTTAAGTGTCTGACTATTGGTTTTGCCCCAGGACCTGATCTCACGGTTTGTGAGTGTGAGCCCTGCATTGGGCTCTGTGCTGACAGCATGGAGTCTGCTTGGGATTTTCTCTCTGCCCCTCCCCCCATTTTCGCTGTCTGTCTCTCTCTCTCAAAATAAACTTAAAAAAGAGAGTTTAAAAAATCAATCTTCTTTTCACAAAGGTCATTGAATAATAACTTTCTAAATATTTAAGAACTGATGGACAATTTTATTAGTTTCAACCACAAATACACTTGTTAACCTGGACCAGGAATGGCAAATAGAATTCATATCATGGAAAGACCCTGGAGTCCGGGGTAGTGAGTTGGAGAAGCTATCGAGACTCAGGTAGACCAGAATAGGATTCCTTGACAACCTCTGCCATGTTTGTGGAAGAAAGACAAAGGTATGAATGTCACATAATTGCCACCTCAGCTCTGAATTATTTCTAGTGACTGAGCAGCAAAGTTCTGGGAAGGTTAGCTAAATTATAGCACCTGTGGCTTTATCTACCCATGAGAGTAAGAACTTCTATTTTTCCAGGTATAAGGCCTGAAATACATATAATATAATATGTTGCAGAAGATCCGCTATTTGTTTGCTTCACTTGATTACATTTATTGTAAACAGAACTTTTAATGTTTATTTATTTTTGAGAGAGAGAAAGTGAAGGGCAGAGAATCACGAGCAGGCTCTGCACTGTCAGCGCAGAGCCCTGACCCGGGGCTCAAACTCAGGAAACTGTGAGATCACGACCTGAGCAAAAATCAAGAGACAGAATGCTTAACCGACCAAGCCACCCAGGGATCCCCAAAGAACTTCTTTTGAATCTTCATGCAAAGCCCACATTGTATTTCCCCAAACACACCTCTGCAATTGGGAATTTATGCCCTTCCCTGAGGCAAGATTTTAAGGGGACACTTCAGTTTTTATAGGCAGAGTATTACAACAGATAATTAATACCAAAGAAATTTGCCTGGACCTTTCAAGATGTGATTAACTAAAGCATATTCCTAACAACCGTGATTGCAAAAAACAGAAAGGCAGTGTAACACTGGTCCTTTGGAAATGCAGGCTTGAAGGTATAAGTTTAGATTTAGGAGGAATACAGTAAAAGAAATGCACACTGTGTGCGTAGCTCATTCCACCAAAGAGTCTTTGATTAAAAGCGACTTGGTGAGACAGTTTTCCTCCAACAAAATTTCCACTGAAGCCTGTGCCTCCGGCTTTCATTGTAGCTAACTGTGTCTGCCTTGGGAGAGCTGGATGAAGCCAGAGGGAAAATGAGCAAGAAGGTAGGAAGAAGCAGTTGTACAGCCCTACATAATTCTGCCAACAAGAGCAATCTTTACCTTGAAACCCATCAAGATATTGAGCCTCTCTGGGGCTTATTTTGCAGATTATATGTTACACTGTATACACATAAACATCTACCCATATGCATCTACCTTGCATAACACTTCTGCTTAAAATGTATTTTACCATGATGGTGCAAATGTCTGTATCTCAATTATTTGGTAAACTTAAAACTGTTTTTCTTTAAGGCTTGGGAGCACGCACACACACACACACACACACACACACACACACACACATAGAGAAAAAGTAGCGCAGCTTGTTAATTTTGTGGCCAAATTAGCAACGGGGCTTAATATTTAAATTGTTCATTAAATTTTAAAAAAACAATAATAAGGATTAATAAGGATTCTGTAAAACCATGTTAAGTCATCTGATGTGTTCTTTTATCTCATGCCGCTAATAAATGTCATCTGGGAGAGTGTGATTACATTTCAGACCGTCTCTACCTGTATTTTTTATTAAATTTTGACCTTTTAATTCCGGTGTCGGTAACACACACTGTTTTGTTAGTTTCAGGGGTACCATATAGCGATGCAACAGTTCTATACATTGCTCGGCGTTGGTCACATCTACCTGTCTATATATTTTTTGTATCTTTTCAAAGCTAATATATTTCGCTTAAAGACTAATCCAGTTATTAAAGAGACCCAGGCCTCCTCGGCCTGTCGCAAGAACACTGTGGCAAATGATCGAGGTGGTGCCGGGCAGGCTGATGACTTTATACGCCGCGTCCCGGCTCGGTGACCCACAAATCTCCTTTGATATGCCAGGCAAGAGAGAGAGCTTGAAAGGATCAGGAGGCGAGCCCCCCACCCCCACCCCCGATGAAGCCATCATGTGACAAGCATCCTAAGCCGGCGGCCGAGCGGGCGGGCGGGGAGCGCGCGCTGATGGAGATGTCGGTCCGGAGGCGCCCGAGCGACCCGCGCGGGGCCCAGCGGCCCGGGCGCCGCGACCGCAGAGGACGCGGCCTGCGCGCGCCGGGCGAGCCGGCAAGCAATCTTCGATAAATTAAAGAAATCTCCATGGAAATTAGCATGAAACATTTTCTAATCTGCCGCTTTTCACTGCCGACAAGGGTCACTGGTTTAGCTTCCTTCTTATTTTATTATTCCCCAGCCACCACCTCCCCGCTCCTTTCTACCCCTCCATCCACCTCTGGGGGTTTTCAGCCACTCCCTATTGTCGCCGTCCGCGGATTCTTAACCCTTTTAGACCATCTTCCCGGGGAAAGGATAGGATCATTGCTGCGGCTCCTGCTGTGGTCTTCTCTGCCAGAGCTACTGCAGAGACCGCCGCCCCTGTTCTCCCTACTCTCACGCCGAGCAACAGCGCCAGGGCAGAGGCCAGGCGGTCACCACCTTGCACCAGCGGTCAGGGGGGGCAGAGGCCGCAGCTGCCCCGCAACCCCCCGCCCCCCGAACTGTGTCCGGACAGTGTCCCGATGCGCCTCTGGGTTGCTGGGACCCTCAACCCGGACCGGAGGGCTCCGTGTGCTCTGATGCTCTGAACGTAGGGGTGGAGGATGGTGGGTGTGAGAGCGGGTGCCCTTAGGCAGGTCACTCCACCTCCCTTGGAGAATGGGGCTGATGCATCCTCCTCTCCTGTGGAGAGTACGCTGGCATCTAATGGGAATGAAATTGCAGGGGCCCCGGGAGATGGCCAGAAAACAAGTGAGACCCTCCAACTGTTAAAAAAAAAATGGATGTCAAATTTTAAGATGTGAAGATTACTCATTAAGGTCTCCTGTTCGTTAAACCTCTCTAAATGGAGCTTTTGAGGATCAAGACTCAACTTTCAGAAAATAAACTTAGAAAAAGGAGGGGAAAGGACCATAGTGATATGTTTACATGTGCCAGATACCTTCACAGACACTATGTTATTTAATCTCTAAGCCAACAAGAATATGGAGAGTTGTTTGCGGCAGGGGTTCTGCTTTTGTTTATCCATCTCTGTATTCCTTGTTCTTCTATACTTTCTGGCACCGGGTAGAGGCCGGTTGTTACCATCATATGTCTCTGGGCTCCATGTTCCTCTGGGTTTCACTGCACTAACAACCGTATATGTCTCATTTAATCCTCTCAGAAACTGCAGAGTAAGGTTTCCTGCACTAACTATGTTAAGGAATCTGTGGCCCATTGATATTCACTCCATGGCTCAGAAGCTTCTCAAAAGTCCTAAAGCACATTTTGGGAATCCTAACTCTTATTGATGCAAATGACATAATTCTGAGTTTACCAGGGTGGTTCAGTCCATATCCAAACTTCCCTTTATCTGTGGCTCTTGCCTTTTCTACCAGGTAACTTTATCCCTAAATATTCCCTGTCAATATTGATCTCACTATTCCAAGGAAATGTATGGTGTGTGCTAAGTATTTTTTTCTTAATGTTTTTAAGTTTATTTTCAGAGAGAGAGCAAGCTGTGTAGGGGCAGAGAGAGAGAGAATCCCAAACAGGCTCCATGTCAGCATGGAGCCTGATGTGGGTCTTGAACTCGTGCACCACAAGATCATGACCTGAGCTAAAGTCAGATGCTCAGCCAACTGAGCCACCCAGGAGCCCCGAGTTGTGCTAAGTATTAAATGCAATGTAACGGCATGAAGAAAGCAAAGGCCAGCATGAAATGTACACATATACATGACCGAAGCTAGCCTATAACATGAAAAGTTCATTTATTTCATCTAAAGATTTAATGCAAGAATTTAAGTATACCTCTGTAGGTTTTAAAGCCCATACTCAAAGGTGTGTCTAGATTTTAAGCAAATCTTAGTCAGAGATGTTTAATTGAAGACAATATTTCAAGGCATAATTCTCAATAGGTAGGAAATAGACAAAAACATCCTAGTGGATAAAACATAAATACGAGGTGGGCTATTACGAATAAGATTGTTGAATGGATGTTGCATCCTAGAGGACCCTGATGACTGCTTGAGGTGCTCATTGTTCATTATCCCCATTCTACTACATAACACCTCTTCAATTTTAGGCAAATCCCCAGGCCACTCTTTGGCCTTAGAGAAGCTGAGTTTCACCTTCAAGGATAAGCTGATTGCTCTGAGGATATTTTTATTTCATTTCCATATTGCTTAACGATTGAACATTTGATACAATTCTGGCTAATGAGGTGTTGGAAGTTTGGGACACATTCTTTCCTGCTCTTAGGAAGGAACCAGTTCCCAGAGGCAAGGAAAACAAAAGCAGAAATGAACTATTGGGACCTCATCAAGATAAAATGCTTCTGCACAGTGAAGGAAATGATCAGCAAAACTAAAAAGCAACTGATGGAATGGAAGAAGATATTTGCAAATGACATATCAGATAAAGGGATCCAAAATCTATAAAGAACTGATCAAACTCAACATCCAAAAAATAAATAATCCAGTGAAGACATGGGCAAAAGACATGAATAGACCCTTTTCCAAAGAAGACATCCAGATGACTAACAGGCACATGAAAAGATGCTCAACATCACTCATCTTCAGGGAAATACTAATCAAAACCACAATGAGACACCACCTCACACTTGTCTGAATGGCTAAAATTAACAACTCAGGAAACAACAGATGTTAGCGAGGACGCAGAGAAAAGGGAATATTTTTGCACCTTTGGTGGGAATGCAAACTGGTGCAGCCACTCTGGAAAGCAGTGTGGAGTTTCCTCAAAAATTTAAAAACAGGACTGCCCTATGAGCCAGCAAGTGTGTTACTCAGTATTTCTCCAAAGGATACAAAAGTGCTGATTCAAAGACGGACATGCACCCCTATGTTTATAGCCACTCTATTGACGATAGTCAAAGTATGGAATGAGCCCAAATGTCCATTGACTGAATAATGAATAGAGAAGATGTGGTATATATATACAAATATGCTGATATATATATATATATATATATATATATATATGCTGGAGTATTACTCAACAATCACAAATAATGAAATCTTACTGTTAGCAACAAAGTTAATGAAACTAGAGTATATTATCCTAGGTGAAATAAATCAGTCAGAGAAGAGAAAGACAAATATATGATTTTACTCATTGTGGAATTTAAGAAACAAAACAGATGAGGGGCGCCTGGGTGGCTCAGTCGGTTGGGCGGCCGACTTCGGCTCAGGTCATCATCTCACGGTTCGTGGGTTCCAGGCCCCACATCAGGCTCTGTGCTGACGGCTCGGAGCCTGAAGCCTGCTTCAGATTCTGTGTCTCCCTCTCTCTTTACTCTCCCCTGCTCACACTTTCTCAAAAATAAAGAAACATTTTAAAAAATTTAAAGAAACAAAACAGATGAACATAGGGGAATAGAAGGAAAAGTAAAATAAAAGCAGAAAGGGAGACAAACCATAAGAGACACTTAAACACAGAGAAAACACTGAGGGTTGTTGGTGGGGTATGGAGTGGGGGGTGGGCTAAATGGACAATGGACTTTAAGGCAATGGGCTTTAAAGAGGGCACTTTTAGGATGAGCACTGGGTGAATGGGTGTTATAGGTAATTGATGAATCACTAAACACTATTCCTGAAATCACTATTACACTGTAGGTTAACTAGCTTGTATTTAAATTAAAAATACATATAACTGTTAAGACAGAAAAAAAAAAAAAAGGAGCCAGTTCATTCCTCGCCATCACCAGACATGCACAAAAAATCAGGAAGCCTGCTAACTACCATTGCAAGCCACCATGGTATCTAGATTCAGGGTGAAATTAAACTCAGGGTAGAACAAAACAGAGAGAAGAGTCCAGCCCTTGAATACCCTAAGTCTGTTCACTGTGAACTTCCTCTTAGGGGAACTTCAACTTAGCTGTGTTTCAACTAATGTAAGTTGTTTTTCTGTTATGTATAACTGAGAGCATCCTAAATGATACATGCTGAACTTTTGTAGGAAAAATAACATTACACTTTTATCAGTCAGGAACTTGACACACTCCTCTAGCATTGGATCCAGTATTTTTTTTTCGGGGGGGGGAGGGGGTCACATATCTCTTTGATTGACTTTTCATGTGTCAACACTTGTGTCAAATAATTTTCCATAGAGATGGTTTGTCTTTCTTCTTTTAAATTTTAAAATTTTTAAATTAAATTTTAAATTAAATTTAAATTTTAAATTAAATTAAATTTTTAAATTTTTAAGATTTTATTTAAAAAATTTTTAATTTATTTATTTTGAGAGAGAATGAGGAAGCCTGAGCCAGGGAGGGACACAGAGAGAGAATCTCAAGCAGGCTGTGCACTGTCAGTGTAGAGCCTGACATAGAGCTCGAACCCATGACTGTAAGAACATGATCTGAGCAAAACCAAGTGTTGGACACTCAACAGACTGAACCACCCAGGCACCTCTGTCTTTCTTCTGACATGGTTGATAGAAGTTTTCTTTCTTTTCTTTCTCTCTCTCTTTCTTTCTTTCTTTCTTTCTTTCTTTCTTTCTTTCTTTCTTTCTTTCTTTCTTTCTTTCTTTCTTTCCCTTTTTATTGATGGTTTGGAAAAGTATCTTTCAGCTTTATAACTATCATGTAAATTTTTAAGTAATTACTTTTATTGAAGTGCAGCCTGCATAAAAGTAGGCAAATCATAAGGTGATACCTCAATGACTGTTCACAAAGGGAGGGCACCCATGTAGCCACCATCTGGATCAAACAACAAAGTTTCATTAATACGCCAGGGGTTCCCCTCAGGTCCCCTTTCAGTAACTAACATAGCCCCCCAAGCTAAAAATAACCAATATCCTAAATACTAACACCAGATTCATACTGTTGCATTCTAACTTATATATATATATATATATATATATATATATATG
>NW_024080939.1:162500-189706 GCF_003009895.1 Hyaena hyaena
TATTATTATTATTATTATGTATTCAAAGTACATTTAAGTATATGTAGATATCTGTACGATTAATATCTATTTTTATTCCTCTTTATTCCTTCCTTCATTTTCTTTCCTTAATCTCTTTTATAAACTAAATTTCTCCCTTTAGTATTTTGTTTCTTTAGTGTGTGATGCTGGAAATAAATTGTCTCTGGTGAGTGTGTGTGACAAGATACCTGTCACCTTCATTTCTGAAGACTATTTTTGGTGGATGGAATTCTAGGTTAATATTTTAAACACTTGAAATATGTCATTCCATTTTCTTCTCTTTCCCATAATTTCTGTTGTAAAATCAATTGTCAACCTTACTGCCCATATTCTGAAGTAATATATTCTTGTTCTTCAGCTGTTTTTGAGAATTCTCTCCATGTTTTTGATTGTTAGTATTTTCCTTATGATGTGCTTACACACTGTTTTGTTTGTATTTATCCTGATCTATGTTTATAAATCTTAAAGTCTGGGGCTTGACACTTCTCACCATTTCTAGGAAATTCTTGTCCAATACCAGCTAAACTATCAATCCTGGACATTCTCTGTCTCTTCCCTTTAAGGTATTTAAATTGTGTGAATTTCCTAACCTTTCATTGCATTACCAATGTGCTTATATTCTTTTCTATATTTTGCACTTTTTCTGTCTCAGCATTAGTATGGATCTCTTCTGGAAATTGTCTTTCAATTAACTGTTCTTATCTTTTCCTGTGTTGAGTATGCTGTTAAGCCCATTTGTTCATTTCTTAATTTTGGTTAATTTTTCGATGCCAAGCTTTCCTTTTGATAGTTTCATTGTACCTTACTGGATGAAATTAGCCATTTTGGCATCTATTTTCCTGAACATATTAACCAAATTTCTTTTAAAGTCTTTGAAAGAAATAAAGTCTATGTCTGATAATGGCAGTATCTGAATCCCCTGTGTGTCTATTTTCACTGCTTTTTTTTTTTTTCTTTTTCTATTGCTTTATAATTATCTACTTTTACTTTATAGTAGTCCTGATACTTGTTGATTTGATTAAGTGCTGAATTAAAACAATAAAACAGTTACCAAGGATTCTGGCTGTAGTCGTATCTCTCCAGAGGCTATTTTCTTCTGCTTTCTGGTGGGCAGTTAGTGAAGGTGAAGATCATCTTAAATCTGCCTGGCAGTAATCAAATTGAAACATCACTTTTATGAAGGGATATTTAACATTCTTCCTTTGTAATAAGGCTTCAATATTAGTGTGTATTTTACATTTATAGTATTGCTGCATTTGGACTTGTTTATTTTGCATGCCCAATGGCCACATTGCAGCCCGTGGCTACCATGTTAGACAATGAAGCTCTAACTCCTCATTTACAGCCCTCTGAATGTTCCTATCCAGAACTCTGGGGTATTTGTCATGGCCCCATTTCCCAAAGATTCCTAACTTCCAATTTTATCTTCTCATAAGGACATTTCCTTCATCTTTGTTTGGATTGCTAGACTATCAACTACTGCATTTTGTTTGACTTTTTCTTAGTTCTGAATCAGCAGATGCCTTAATGGGAAATGTGGAACAGAAGAAAAAGCTCACTGAAACATACTTAATTCTTTCTGACATCTTGGTGTCTCAAGTCCTGGCTGCCAGGGTCATGTGGAACTTCAATATTCTCTCTCCCCTACCCTACATGACTCCCAAATCTTATCTCAGATTTCCAGCTTCTTCATGCCACATGTCACTTCGTTTTGGAGTTTCTTTTTTTATTTTTTTTAACGTTTGTTTATTTTTGAGACAGAGAGAGACAGAGCATGAACTGGGGGAGGGGCAGAGAGAGAGAGAGACACAGAATCTGAAACATGCTCCAGGCTCTGAGCTGTCAGCACAGAGCCTGATGCAGGGTTTGAACCCACGGACAGTGAGATCATGACCTGAGCTGAAGTTGGACCTTAACCGATTGAGCTACCCAGTTGCCTGCATTTTGGAGTTTCTTGGAGTATATTTTGAATCTTGTGTCACATCCTAATTTTCATATGACTTATGTGGAAAAACTGGTTAAATTTTTGTTGTTGTACTTTGTTCAGCTCTCCTGGTTATATTTGGTATTGGGTTTGGTCTGTACCAAGGTAATGCTCCACCATGTCCCAATTTTTTCATTTATGCTACTGATTTTTAAAATGATCATGGTTACTAGAGTAAAAATTCCAAAATACACTGCATTTTAGAAAGTCACAGGTATTACATAAATCAGTTTTTACAACTCAAAAAATTGTCATTTTTCTTTGAAAGACATGGATGTGGGGTGCCTGGGTGGTTCAGTCAGTTAAGCGTCTGACTTCAGCTCGGGTCATGATTTTGTGGGTGGTGAGTTTGAGCCCTGCATTGGGCTCTGTGCTGATAGCTCAGAACCTAGAGCCAGCTTCAGATTCTGTGTCTCCCTCTCTCTCTGCCTCTCCCTTGCTCTCTCTCTCTCTCAAAAATAAACATTAAAAAAATGGAAAAAGAAAAAAAGAAAAAAGAGAAAAACATAGATGCCCTGGTGGTAAAATATACAGATATCAGAGTACATGCCAGAGAACGAATATTTATCAAAACAAACACTTAAGCTTAAGAGAAAGGGACCACACTCAGTCATCCACTGGCCAAATGAACATAAGTGAATTTCAAGGCTTGAGTCATAGATACTTTATGTTAAGAATATAAATGCTGACATCCAGAATTTCTAAAGAAAATCTCAAGAAAAGAATAAAAATAAAAAAAATCTCTGAAATAAAAGTAAATTATGTGTAGGAAATATCTCTAAATAAGAAAAAAATATTGGAATCTTATTAAGACTCAATATCTGAATGCTACAAAATGTGGAAAATTATGTTTTATCCATATAAAAGTCAACACATGGTTGTAATAGATGGATCGATATTCAAATTCAATGAGGGCTCATCTGGGATAAAGATAAGTCAACACGATTAGTATGAGAAAGCATTTGGAAGTTCTTATTGATTGCACAGATTCCAATTCCTAAATCAGGCAATGGCTGCTTAGTATGGGTGTGAGTAGTTATTTAAACCTATCTCCAAGTGTGTTAAAAGCCTATACGCTGGTATACTGCTCACTCCTCAGATCAACTTTGATTGTTCCAGCTGGTTGTCTAGTCATCCCCACATGAAAAGCAGATGATGGGCACTCGATTGCCTGGAAAATATTTATCTAGACTCTTCTTTTTCATTCCACTTTGATTTCTCCTGCCAGAATGATGAACCTCCTATGTAATGCCACCAAGTGCTGAAAGTGAAGGTCTTGACAATGCAGATTTCACAGAGATAGATAGGGGATGCCCAGAGAGTAGTTGAATCATGGTTGGAGTAGAGAGGGAAGCAGGTAAGTCTGGAAAAATGAAAGCCTAGGTCCCTCCAACTTTGCCTTTTACCCAAAGGACGACCATTGTCTTTGTGATGAAGTTACACAATCTTTAACAGTGTTCTAAGACTAGCACCTGTCTTCTTATTCAGCTTCACCTAACACATCTTTCCCCACAGCTCCAACTCCATTGGGATCCCTTCAGTTTCCGAAATGTACTCAGCTTTCACTCTACATGGTATATTCACCCATGCTCTTCCCCTCTCTAAATCCTCAAACCCGTCAAATGCATAAATCCTCCATATTTCCAGCTTCCCGTTCATCTCTCTGGGCATAGCTTCTCAGACTCTCTGGATCATGATGAATATTCATATTTGTAATTATTTTAAATGATTCTCTTCCACTGATTGGTAAGGGCATGGATCACATCTAGTGTTTTATTCCCAGTGCCTGGTGCACTGCCTGTGTCAAAGTCCATAACTGTTCCTCTCCTGGAAAGGAAAGGAAATCAGTGAAAAAAAAAATCAGTGTGCTAGGGAGCACTTTTATAAATTACCTCTTACAAGAGACATAATCTGATTGTAAAATAAATAAACATAGATAAAAATTTAGAACTGGAAGGGATGTTTTAAGAAACTAAATTATATAATCACTTCACCTTGCTGATAAGAATACCGAGGTCCAGGGAGCACCCGTGATGCTTACGAGGGCTTATATTAATGATGATGATAATAATAATGACAATATCCAAACCATCTCGTCCATGGCAGACTATCCCACTGCATGCAATTTCCCTTATCCACTCCAGCATGTTCTCCGTGATTCTCGGCAACAATGTCACAGCACACCAATAATAAAGTCCTCAAGTCGGTACAGGATTTGCTGTCCTAATAGAATCTAATCAATGCTATCCCTATAACTGTGTCACTCTAACTTGCATACACTCGAATAGCAATTTTAGTCTCCTTTCGATAATAAAGGTATTTATTAAATCCATTAGAATTCTTTAGAGGTAAGTAGGAAAAAAACTAACACAAAGTGGTTTACATTATGATGACTTTCAGATGTCACATAATAATATGCCCAAGGGTAGGGCAGTTTGAGCGATAATTCACGGGCTTAATGATGTAATCCATCCGCCAGGTTCTTTTTGTCTTCCTGATCTGCAAACCTTGACACTGGCCTGTGAAACCCTCATGACTTATTTTTGTCCTTTGTAATATGGCTGGAGCAGGTCCAGGTACTGTATTCTCACACAGATGCTTCCAAAGTCAGTAAAGGAGAAAAAATTCTTCCTATTGTAATGGCAAGAGACACTTTCTTAGAATCTCCAGTTAGGTCTCACTGGCCAGAGCTGCGTCACAAGCTCATTTCTGAACCAACGGCTGACAAAAGGGTCATCGGATCACCATGGGTAACTGAGAATGATGAGCATTTTCTTCTTTGCTTTGGAGAAGGGTCTGGTTTCTCTTGAAGTCGATGGCTACTGGCAGGAAAGGCAAGTGTGAAGGAGTTAACGTCTGTGGGCTATCAACGGTGCTCCCCACATTCATTTTAGATATTTTTATAAAGACCAGGTAATTGCTTAATTGGCAGTTAACAGACACAATATTAATTATGTTTTACTTTTTCAAAGTTTACACAAAGGTGGAGTAATAATATTTCAATCCTTTTGAAGCCTTAAATTGCTGGTACAATACATTCAACTGCTAAACATTTTCTAATATCAACCCAAACTGTATCTGTTAAACAATGTGAGAATAAATGGAGGTTTTTGTCATTATTCGCCCAACAGCTATTTCTAGGATCGCGTCTTAAGAGGAACAAAGACCAACTATTTCTATGAATCTGATCAATACGAAGACACATCCGGAGGATCTGACTGTATTGTGTCAGATAAAATTAGTATGCCAGGAGCTCAAATGTCATAAAAACAGAAGACTCAACTTCATGGGGGACTTATTAGCAGTCAGACACAGTACATTGTCCTGCACAGATATATGCTGTCTATGCCAAGCATTCATGATGCTATCTTAATGAATAGAGGAAGAACTCATTTTGAATCTGTAAAGTTTACCACCAAGTTGAATAATTACACTGACTATTGGGGGGAGGGGGAAGAAAGCCCTCAAGTTTTTCATGTTTCTTTCTCATATAAAAACATTATTTCTCTTCTGAAGCTTCCTCCTGACACCCAACCATTATCCTCCATATCAAAGAAATAGATAAAAATATTAATTTCCCCCATGTCTGTCCTGGTCTATGAATGTTCATGTTTATTTATAATCACGCCGGTCCCCCTGGGCTGCAAGCTGCCTTGGAAGGAGGTCCCCGTGGCTGTCCATTCAGTCTACATCGTACTTAACACAGTGTCACGTGCACAAAGGTGCTTTGTGATCAATATCAGGAATCTAATTGTAAAAGGTAAAATTAAAATGAGTTCTGTGCTTGTTTTAGTGAAATAAACAGCAGCTCCTCATTCAGGGGAAGAATACCGTTACAGGAAAAATATCTTTTGCCCATATCTTCTCATGAATATCAATAGTGGATGTCAGGTTAAAGAATGGAATGAAATATGAAAAAGTATTATGATGACTTAGCAATAATTTGAGATTTTGTTATGTATATTATATATATATATAAACTAGACATATGTGTAACTACACATACATACATACAAACACACATGTATATAAAACTATACAGGTGAGGTCCCTGGCTAACACGGTGGAGCATGTGAGTCTTGATCGCAGGTTTGTAATTTCAAATCCCACATTGAATGTAGAGAATACTTAAACATAACACCTTAAAGAAAATAAAAGATAAAGAAATAAAACTAAACAAGTATTGACAAGATATGAATAGTATTGTATTAGCTGGGGTCTGAAGTCACACAAACCAATTCTATTAACTTGACCACAAAGGATGCCCACAAGCTTGAAGTCTTGGTGTCATGTGGGAACCATAAGCAAGGACCAGGCACAGGAAGGCTCAGAACAGAAACCCAGTCTACCTCCACTGCCCCTACTTCCTCTGACAGCTCAGCTTTTGGAAGTGCAACATACCCGCCACGAGTCTCAATGGCTCTGAAGCCGAAGTATATTATTTCTAAAACGCCCCTGTATCTTGGCATTGCTCCTTCAACATGATGTCCCAATTAGTTGAGCCTAGGGCAGAAGTCTCATTCCAGCTCCTAAGTGAGAAGAGAGAAAGCATAGTCCTTCTCATTTCTGAAATCGAATCCCACCCAAACTGACACAGTGGGGAGCTTGCCTGAACTACAAAAGGCATCCAAATTCTGACTAGACAAGAATATAGGAAAAGACCACCACTGTTTCTCATCTGTGTGAATACTTCCTCTGCTCACGCCTCCAAAAGGGAAGCAGGAAAGGGGTACTCAGCGCAACAGACATCCATGCCACAATCAACACGCTTACTGCCTCCCCAGAGGGAAATTCATCTTGTCAATGAATTTGAACCTGTTCAAAGTCCAGGATTACCGGGCGATGCTCATTCCTCCCGTGCAGACACCGTCCCATGTTGAAGTTCAGCTTTCTCAAAGCAAATGTTAAGTAGCACATGCCAAATATAATGCTGAAGGAAAAGGGAAAATAAATCGGAAGTTGAGGTGTGCAAATGTTCTCATCACACAACAAAAACAGACACGTATAGGGGTTATCGCCTTTGCGTGGACAACTGTGCATGAAAACTGAGCTGCCATTTATGACTTTTCTCTTTCATCGCCAATTCGACACCTGCCTTTAACCAGCACCCCTGCCGACCAGGGAAGCTGTTGCTGTTTTGAACCTAACAGATCAACCTCCATTGTTATTGGAGCCATGCCCTTCACAGTCTTTTCAGTGTATGGTTTTATTTATTTTTTGCATCGAATTTTACTGTCACAAGTGGTAAGATAAAAAGGTGTTCTGAGAGACTGCGTGGGTTCTACCTATAATCTTCCTATCACTGTGAAGTGATAATCTTATTTTTCCTTTCCCGGCAGGACCAATCACACCAGACAATGCTAAAATGCCTATTATTTCTGTTTTTCCTAGAGTCCTAAGATGCTAAAAATGGCCAGGTGGCATTCTTAGCTTCCCATACATTGGAAACATTGTTGTGTGTCCTGGTGGAAATATTCTTCCCTGATGGACTCCTATCTCTAAACAACAGACGCCAAACTTCTAGAAACAAGAAGCCAAAATTTTTTAAAGTAGCATTGTAACTGACACTTGAGTAACTGACACATTCAGAGGTCTCATCATAACAGATATTTCTGGGTTATGACGAATATGGTCAGGCTAGCGAATCAAAACATCGCAATCCTTTGCCTTTCTTACTTCCTCTCAAGATTTTTCCCCGTTAGAAGTGATGTTATGTAGAACTCTATAACAGTGTGAGAGGTATAAGTAAGTTGCTTTATAGTACCACTTGCGGATGTTTGATAGACAAAGACAACAAATCCCAATTCATATGAAATATGTATTCATATGTGAGGAAAAGTGACAACCTATCTTGGACAGGGTTCCATGCTATTATCTCATTATGAAACACCTGGCTAATCCTCCTAGGATGGAATATATATCTGTATTTTAATTTTTATTTTTTTAATGTTTTATTTATTTCTAGGAGAGAGAGAGAGAGACAGCATGAGCAGGGGAGGGTCAGAGAGAGAGGGAGTCACAGACTGAAACAGGCTCCAGACTCTGAGCTGGCAGTCAGCACAGAGCCCGACGCGGGGCTCGAACCCACGAACCGCGAGATCATGACCTAAGTGAAAGTCAGATGCTTAACCAACTAAGCCACCCAGGCGCCCCAATATATATCTGTATTTTAATGTCACTTATGTGGATGGCAAATTGGACATGCATTAATGACAGTAGCCTAAATGATCTTGGTCCAGGAGAAGTCCACGTTTTTTTAAGCCACCCTGAGCATTTAAGCTTGTACCATGGCCACCTGAAATCTGTAACTAGCCCAAAGGAAAGACTCTTCAAGAAAATCATTACTGATTATTAAGAGCTTCCCCCGCAATGGGCGTGACCCTTTGGTAAGCATCCCCAGATAACCTCACAGTCTGTGGTTTTTTGGAAAGACACATGCCTCCTCTGCAAATCTCTTTGTTACAGTTTTTAAAGTTGGCCCTCCAATCTCCTGACCACATGGACAAACAAACTGCCAAATCAGTAGATTGCAAGAAAATTCACTGAGGTGGTAAAACCTTGTATTTTTGTCAATATTGCCTCCAAATCAATGGCCTGCATGTGTCCTGCTAAGGTATCTACATGCCTGTTAATTCCTTCTCTCCTTGCACCATCAGTATGGTATTATCCATGTAGTACAGAAGCAAATGTCTTTTGGAAGGATGGGGGTCCTGGCAACGTGGATATGGATAAAACTGCGAGACAAGACAGAGAGGGCATGTTGCCGTTCTTGTTGATTGAGGCAAATTTATGCTGATATTTTCAATGTATTAAGAGAGAGAGAAAAAACATCTCCAAATCTACATGCAGCCCAGGTGCCAGTGAGTGTGCTGTTTCGATAGCAGAGAAATCACATCTAGAACAGCGGTTATAGTTGGGCTCAAATCTATTCTATTCAAGGTAGTTCACATTCATTCTGGGAGGTTCCTCACTTTCTGCACCTCTGAACTTAGCTAAGTAGGGTTATATTAAGAATAACCACTCCTAGGGGCGCCTGGGTGGCTTAGTCGGTTAAGCGTCTGACTTTCGCTTGGGTCATGGTCTCGCGGTTCGTGGGTTCGAGCCCCGCGTCGGGCTCTGTGCTGACTGCCAGCTCAGAGCCTGGAGCCTGTTTCAGAGTCTGTGATTCCCTCTCTCTCTGACCCTCCCCTGCTCACGCTGTCTCTCTCTCTCTCCTAGAAATAAATAAAAACATTTAAAAAAAAAAAAAAAGAATAACCACTCCTATAAGTCTCAAGTCTTTGATGGCAGCCCTAATCTCTTTCTGGAGGAAAATATTCCCTTAGGGATGGGGTATTCATTTTAGTTCACTATTTCGTTTCGAGGAAGAAATTCCAAGGGGCACAGTAGTATCATAATAACCTTTATTTATGGATCACAAAAATTTGTGGGGAGTTTCTGTTTGTGTGTGTGTGTGTGTGTGTGTGTGTGTGAGTGTGTCTGTGTGATGTATTTCAAATATAGAATTAAAAAAATTCTTTAATGTTTATGTATATTTGAGAAAGACAGAGAAGGAGAGAGAGTGAGTGGAGGAGGGGCAGAAAGAGAGGGAGGCACAGAATCCAAAGCAGGCTCCAGGCTCTGAGCTGTCAGTACAGAGCCCAACATGGGGCTCAAACCCACAAACTGTGACAAGACCTGACCCAAAGTCAGACACTTAACCAACTGAGCCATCCAGGTGCCCTTTAAATATAGAATTTTTAATTTGAAATATATGCTATGTAACTAGGAAAGGGAAACAGAATGACTTTGGAATCCATTAAGCCAAGTATCTATTTATCACCTGATATCTGTAAGCCATCATGCTAATGGAACATAGTGGTATTTCAAGGTTTTTTGAGCAATAGTGCAAGCACTGAGTTAGTATCCATAAAAAGTGTAGATATTTCTTCTTTCTTAGTGGTAAATAGCTCCATATCCCTTGGAGAAAGACTTGAGGAAAGAATCATGATACATACTTTGATATCATTACAAGGTCCAGTCATAATGTGGTCTGCTTCCATTTCATCTGAGGAAGCCTGGGTCTAGGAACTGGTTCAGATGTAGGGATTAGGTGTAAGATGGCATATTTATATCATGAGTGCTCAGAACTGGCCCAAGTTTACCAGACATAAAGCTCTATCTTCTTCCAAACCAAGAAGGTTTGATCTTGTAATTTTCTCCAGAAGTATTCTGGAATATCATGCTTGTTTACAGCAAAGAGAAAAACAATTCCTTTCCCTAAGGAAGCCAAGTCATTGGATTTACTAGACAAAGATTTCAACTCTATATTTTACAGTATACTCAAAGAGCTAAAATAAATCATAAACAAACACTTAAAGGAAATCATGGAAATGAGGTGCTACCATTATAGAAACAAATACTAAATGGTGAAAATGTTTTGTTATATGTTTATTAAATGGAAATGGGTAAAAGGTTTCAAATAAAAGGTAGAGAATAGGGGAATAGAATTTTGAAACGTGGTCTAACCATGTGTTATCTATAAGAAACTCACTTTAGATTCAAAACCACAAAGAGAGAAAAACAGATGGATAGAAAAAGAGTAAAATAAGATATTCTGTGCAAATAAATGAAAGAGAACTAGAGTAGCTATGCTAACATCAGAAAAAGAATTTTCAAAATAAACACTGTTATAAGAGAAAAAGAAGGATGTCATATAAAAGGAACGATCCATCAAGAATATACAACAATTAAAAGTCTATGTGCACATAACAATAAAGCCCCAAATATATGAACCAAATAATGATAATTGAAGGGAAAAATAGTTCAACAATAATGACTGAAGATTTATTTTACTGGTATTCAATAATGGATAGAACAACCCAATAGAAAATCAACAAGGAAATAGAAGAATTGGACAATCTTATAAACCAAGAAAACCTAACAGACATATATAGAACACTCCACAAAACAACAGCAGTACATACATTCTTCTTAAGTGTACATGGAATGATCTCCTAAATAACCATATTTAGGCCACAAGATAAGTCTCAATTAATTTTCAATGATTGAAATTATACAAAGTATCTTCTCCAACCACAATGGGATAAAGTTAGAAATCAATAACAAAAAGAAAGCTAAGAACAAAAATTCACAAATTTGTGGATATAAAATAACACACTCTTAAACAGGCAATGGGTCAGAAAGAAATCACAAAGGATATTAGAAAATACTTTGAGGTGAATAAAAAGGAAAGACAACATAGAAGACTTATGAGATACAATGAAAGCAGGGTTCAGAGGAAAATGTATAGCTGTAAACACAATAAAGAAAGCAAGCTATCGTATCAATAACTAACCTTATACTTTAAGAAATGAGAAAAATAATAACACATTAAATACAAATCAAGTTGAAAGAAGGAAATAAGATTAGAATTGACAAAAATGAAGTAGACAGTAGAAGGATAATAGAATCAATTAAACCAAAAGTTGTTTTTTGGAAAGGTCAACAAATTGACAAATCTTTAGCTGGATTAACCAAGAAAGGTAGAAGAGATTCAAATTATTAAAATCAGGAGTGTAGTTGGAGACATCACTAACAATCCTACAGAAATGGAAAGTGTTATATGAAAGTACTACCAACAAATACACATCAAAAAATTATGCCTAACTTAGATGAAGTTTCCAAATTCCTGATATAATCTACTAGAACTGATTTTAAAGAAATAGAAAATCTGATTAGACATAAAACAAGTAAAAACATTGAACCAAAATCAAGATAACCAACAAATAAAAGTCTAACACCATATATTTTCATTAGTGAATTCTACCAATACTTTAAAAATAATTTATAGGGGCACATGGATGGCTCAGTCAGTTGAGCATCTGACTTCAGCTCAGGTCATGATCTCACAGTTTGTGGGTTTGAACCCCACGACGGGCTCTGTGCTGACAGCTCAGAGCCTGGAGCCTGCTTTGGATTCTGTGTCCCCCTCTCTCTTTGCTCCTCCCCCACTCACACTCTGTGTCTCTCTCTCAAAAATAAACATTACAAATTTTTAATAATAAAAAAATAAAAATAATTCATATAAGTACTTCTCAAACTCTTCCAAAAACATACCACAGAAGGGAATACTTCATAACTCATCCTATGAGGCCAATATTACTCTGAAAATAAAGCCAAGTAAAGATATCATTAAAAATGGCATACCAATATCCTTTATCAATATAGATGCAAAAATCCTTAATGAAATATGAGCAAAATTAATGCAACAATGCATTAAAAAGATTATACACCCTGACCAAGTGGGATTTATCCCAGGGCTGCAAGAGTTGTATACAAAAGTTAATCAATGTAATAACCACATTAGTAGGAGGAAGGAAATAAATCATACATTTGTCTCCATTGATGCAGAAAAAAATTTTGAAAATGTCTTCCATGATTTAAAAAAAAAGGAAAATTGAAAAACTTGTAAATAAGAAAAAAAACTTGATCAACTGAATAAAGGGCATCTGTGAAAAACTGACAGCTAACAATATACTTTATGGAGACACAATGAAACATTTTCATCTAAAGTTTGGATCAAGACCAGAATGTCTGCTTTCACCACTTCTCTAAGCTGTGCTCTGAACAACTAGATGAGAAAAAGAAATAAAAAATGACCAAATTGGAAGGAAACTAAAACTTCCTTTATTTGCAAATGACATGGTCTTATATACAGAAAATCTCAAAGAATATACAAGAAAATTATTGGAACAGATAAGTGAATTGAGCAAAGTCTCAGGGTGCCAGATCAACACTCAAAATCAGTTGTATTTCAATATGATGACAATGAATGATCTGAGAGGAATTTAAAAAATCATTTATAATAACATCAAGAAAATAAAATACTTGGCAGTAAATGGAGCCAAGGGTGTGGAAGACTTTTACCTTGGAAACTTCAAAACATTGGTGAAATTCGCCAAAGTACTATAGTGGACAATAATTATTAGGGGCCCATTTTGTGCTGGATTCCCTACCTGTCACTTCACATAGATGGGTTCTTTGAAAGTTCATAACCAACTTATTATTGTCCTCATTATATTGACAAATTTCTATCAACTTGATAGAGCTTAAGTGATCTGACAAATACATGCCGCTGTTTAATAGTGCATCATTCCAGTCCAAGTCGTGCACAAAATCCATTCTTGCCCTTTCGGCCATGTATCTCTCTCCCCAAGTTGGATGTGAGCAGCTAAACAACCTTTGCCAGCTCTCTCTTACTTTTATCTCCAAATGTAGACTTTCTTATGTCACGCCACATAATACTCAACTCTAAGCTTCTAAACAACCTGCATATGAATTCTCTCTTTTGATGACAACTATTGAAGGTTTAGACTTTCTAGTTCAGTTGAGGAACTGCATTTTATTATACCACTTAATTTGGCAATTTTGAGACCTAATGAAGCAGTTTCTTCTAATTTACTGAACTCTTTAAAATCTTTTCCTCCTGGAAACTTCCAAAGGAAATCTTCCAGGTTTAGTACTATTATTATCACTTTTGGGAAAAAAGTAAAACAAACAAATAAAAAATAATAACAAAATACAAATACAGACTTGAAAGAATGGTATCAGCAGAGATACAGATAGAAATCACTGCTTACTTAAAAAAATCCATTACACATTTAATAAAATAATTTAAACTTTAAAAAAATGATTGGATGTGCCTAAAAGAAAATAAGGGAACTCTGATGTCATGAGTGAAAAAGAAACACAAAGGAAGGGAAAAAAGCCAACAATAAAACAGCTTGTTAACCTGAGAATATACAGAGATGATGGAACCCCAGTGACAAGGGGTAGCTGCAGAAAATATCCTGAAATTATTGATTGAAAGATTCTACATAAAGGTGGGATTCCAGATAGGTCTCACCCTTAGGTTAAAGATTAAAGGAGAAGAAACAACCATTTAGAACCATCAACAAAGCAATGTGTCTTGCCTCTGGTTGGAATATTAAAAACAAACAAACAAACAAACAAACAACAGCAACCTCAATAACATAACCAATGACTTGCCTGCATGTAGGCCTGGAGACCGGGCTTATACTTTTTTTCATGGCTGTAAAATTGCAAACAAAGAACTATAATTTAAAATGAACCAGATATCTAGTGCCTGTGCATATGTAGCAGAAATAAATATAAATCTTCCCTGGAAGAATGCATCTTGAAAGCAGGGGTCAAAAAAACTTAGAGTGGCTTCAACAAAACACCAACCCATAATAAAATCCCAGTATACAAAAGACTGTAAGCCACAATTAATGAGAGTCAGCAGAAACAACTAAGGACAAAATGAGATCTGTAACGACTTCCACTATTGGAATTATCAGTTTTAACACATTTTAAAAGCAAGGGAAAAGATAAACAATAACAAAACATGAATATGAGCAAATAACTGTCAAAGCATGACCACGCAGGAAGAAAGAATGAAAATTTCCAGACGTGACAAATATAATTTTTGAAATTAGAAAATTAATGATTAATTTATGTGCTGGTTTAGATACCATAAAGGAGAAAATAAAGACTGAAAGATTGATCTGAAGAAATTACCAGTAATGCTTCCCAAAGAGACAGAAGATATTAAAGTGATGCTAGAGAGAGATGGTGGATAGAGTCTAAGCAAGTACGTGTCTAATTTAGTTCTAGAAGGAAAAAGTATAGAGAATGAGCACAGGAAATATTTGAAAATATTACCTATGTGGGTTTTCCACAATAGATTAAACATAAGAATCCTCAGATTCTTGAATTTCGGTGAGTCCCACACAAGACAAGTAAAATTCCACACCCAGATACATTGTACTGCAGAAACCCTCAGAAAAAGGAGTGACTTAAATATCTGTCAGAGATTTAAAAAATACAATGGATTACTTTTATTTTTTTAAAATTTTTAAAAATGTTTTTATTTATTTCAGAGAGAGAGAGAGAGACAGCGTGAGCAGGGGAAGGTCAGAGAGATAGGGAGACACAGAATCTGAAGCAAGCTCCAGACTCTGAGCTGGCTATCAGTGCAGAGCCCGACGCGGGGCTCGAACCCATTAACCATGAGATCATGACCTGAGCCAAAGTCAGAGGCTTAACCAACTGAGCCACCCAGGTGCCCGACAATGGATTTCTTTTAAGAGTGACATTTTTGTTGACAACTTTCCAGCAGTAAAAATGAAAGGCTGGATAATGTAGAATTACATTTTAGAGAGCTGAGAGTAAATAATGGTAATTTGGAATTGTTCAATCTAGTGAAACAATCTTCCAGAAAGACAAAATACAAAACAAGAAACAACAAAGAAAGGAAAAACCCAGGAAGTGTTTGCCACCAAAGATGTGATTCCCGTAAGCCTGAAAGGACATTCAGAGATGTAAAAAGGAATAGCACAGCAAGTAAGATAAGATTACTTAATGTGTGTGAATTTAAAAAATTGGTATTTAACTAATAATGATAATAATTCCCAATATGAGTATCAAAAGAAAAAACAAAACTTATAATGGATGTTATAAGTAAGAAGAGAGGGTTGTTGAATTTAAAATATTCCAAAGCATTTGTCGAGAAGGCAGATGGAAGCTGATAATACTTACTTGATCTTTGTTAATGATATCCGCAGGTTAAAAATTAAAGTAGGACCAGTAAAAAAAAAAATGGAATTTATATTATTTACACCAGTGGAAGGAGAGCTAAAATAAAAGAATGTGTATTGATTCAGAAAATTGTAAGAAAGAAGAAAAAAGTGGAACACTGAAAAGGTGAAACAAATATAAAGCATAAAATAAATCCAAATAACCAGCAACCATAATAAATGTAAAATTGTATCAATTTACAATGTAAATGCATTATGTCAATGTCACCCCAGTTTTGGTCAGGTCCATAACTTTACAATACATTTCCTGATAACCAGACAGTTCATTATTCTGAACTCTTCAACACAAAGGAAGAAAGATCATAAACATGAAAATAAAATCTCACTTTAAGAAATGATGCTGACCTCAACAAGCCCTCCAACTGAGTAAGGGGTCTCATTGCTGAATGATTCAACAAGCATGCATTGAGGACCTATTATCTGAATGGCACTGTCCCAGCTCCTGGGAGAATAAGAAGCTGAATCAGAAACTAATTTTTCTCACACCATTTCCTTTGCAACGAGGACACCACCGGCCAATAACTCAAACAGGAGGCAACATACAGTTTGTCTCCAAAGAGATCACACATCTTAACAGTGGAAGCAGAATAATGATTGTAACCCCAGCTGGAAGAAGACTATGAACCAGAGGCATTTGCGTATGGGAATTCTATGAACACCACGAAGACAGGCACAAAGTTATGAGTGTGCATGCTATTGAGTGGACATAGAGTGTTAAGTGGTGAGCTTGATAAAATTTGGTGGGAGATGGGGTCACAGGAGCTTGCCGACGGTCTCAAATGTCATTTTAAAGCATTTCAACCTTATTCTTCAGGCGGCGAGCCTGCATAGACTGTGATGAACAGGAGAAAGGTCAACTTACTTAGGTTTTAGAAAGATAACTGGGGCAGCCATGTGAATGACAGATTTGAAGATCTGGTTAATGAGGAATAGTTAATAAGATACTTAAGGAAACCAGGTTTATTCATGCGATCGATTGGATAAGGAGCTCCTCCTAGGAAGTCTTTAAATTGTTTTTTCTCATTTCATTTCACCAAGTTTTGCTCAGAAACCTATTCAAATTCAAAAATCCACAGAGTTTCCTTCAGAACTATAATGACATTTTCAGATACATAAAGACAACATTTCAACAAGAACTCTGAGGAAGATATTAAACTGATATAATCTGGTTCCTTAATATTGGATTCTGAGGGACTTAAAAATATGCTCCTTGTGATAAAAATTTACATTGTAATAAGTATTTGATTTTTTTTATTGGGGTATAATTGACATAGAACATTATATTAGTTTTGAGTATACAACATAATGATTTGATATTTGTATCCATGCAAGGTGATCTCTGCAGTGAAGGCTAGTTTCCAACTACCACCACAGAAAGTTACAAATGTTATTTTTCGCTCTTTTACTGAGAACTTCTAGAATTTATTCTCCTGGCAGGATTCAAGTATGAACTACAATATTACTGATTATAGTCACTGTGCTGTACATTATCCTTCATGGTTTATTTTATAAATGGAAGTTTACGTCCTGACCCCCTCACCCATTTGTACACCCCCCTCTCATCCTTCTCTGTTCTAGCAAACGCTGTTCAACTGTTCTCTGTATCTGTGATTTTTGAATAGGGGAGAGCTGGTTACAGAGAGCATGGACCGCAAGGGAGGGGTGGAAAATTCCAAACAACAACAACACAAGACAAAGAGACACTTAAGGGTTTAAGTAACGTGCATATTATAGATATTAGGTGTTGTCATTTTTACAATGTATTTAAGAGATTGGAAAGATCTAAAGAAATTGCCTGCATTTGAGTATAAGAAGTCATAACAAAGCCTTTTTATATCCAGACCCAGTGTTAATTAGATGTGACTTTGAGAAGTCTTTAAAGTGCATGCAGGTGAGTTGGGGTGCAGCACCAGAACAGAAATCAGCCAGTCAGGAACAGCCTATTGAGCACATCAGTAGGAAAAGTCTTTCCCCAGAGACTCGTTATTTGATGATTGAAAAAGAATGTCTAGACATCAAATGGGTTTTGGACAGTTTAAGATACTAAAGTATTTTCCTGGGGAAAAAAATTTATATTAGAGACAGATCATAGAGCTATACAATGGTGGAACAGAATGAAATATGAGCGATACCCTGCTCATAAGATATTATATGTCCCTGTAGCAATGTCTATTTGCATTTCCCCCCCAATAGTCTTGTTAATGAAATAAGGTAGTGTGTTTGTTAAAGATGTTTTCCGGGGAGTGGAATTATTCAGTGGAATTGATTGTTCTTGCTGTCCATGCATAGTAAGATTTTCTGCAGTCAAATCTTTTTTTTTCCTTTCCTTTCCTTTCCTTTCCTTTCCTTNATTACCAGTAAATAAAAATAGACATATTTGCAATTACTTAAAAGGACATTTTTTTATGTTGGTTGCTATTTTTTAAAAATATAATTTATTGTCAAACTGGCTAACATACAGTGTGTACAGTGTGCTCTCGGTTTGGGGGGTAGATTCCCATGATTCATCGCTTCCATACAACACCCAGTGCTCATCCCAACAAGTGCCCTCCTCAGTGCCCATCACCCATTTTCCCCTCTTCCCCCCCCCCCAGCAATCCTCAGTCTGTTCTCTGTATTTACAAGTCTCTTATGGTTTGCTTTCATCTCTCTTTTTATCTTATTTTTCCTTACCTTCCCCTATGATCATTCATTTTGTTTCTTAAATTCCACAAATGTGAGAAATCATATGATATTTATCTTTCTCTAACTGACTTAATTTCTCTTAGCATGATACACTCAGGTTCCATCCACATTGTTGCAAATGGCAAGATTTCATTCTTTTTAATTGCCGAGTAATATTCCATTGTATAAAGATATACCACATCTTCTTTATTCATTCATGAGTCAATAGACATTTGGGCTCTTTCCATTGTTGATAGTGATGCTATAAACATTGGGGCCCATGTGCCCCTTCGAATCAACATTTTTGTATCTTTTGGACAAATACCTAGTAGTGCAATTGCAGGGTCATAGGGTAGAGCTCAACATCACTCATCAACAGGGAAATCTAATCAAAACCACAATGAGACATCACCTCACACCTATCCAAATGGCTAAAATTAACAACTCAGGAGCAGATATTGGCAAGGATGTGAAGAAAGGGGAGCACTTTTCCCCTGCTGGTGGGAACACAAAATGGTGCAGCCACTCTAGAAAACAGTATGGAAGCTCCTCAAATTTAACAGAACTCTTAAGAAAAACTTTAATTTGGTTATTGTAGATAATGTTGTTATAAACATCCATGTCTTTAGACTGATGAATAGATAAAGATGTGATACACACACACACACACACACACACACACACACATTATCATATATAATGGACTATTACTCAGCCATAAAAAAGAATGAAATCTTGCCATTTTGCAATGACATGGATGGAGCTAGAGAGTGTTATGCTAAGCAAAATGTTAGTCAGAGAAAAAAAAACCATGTTGTCATTCATATATGGAATTTAAGAAATGAAACAAATGTGCAAAGTGGAAAAAAATATATAGGGACTGAGGCAAACCAAAAAAGAGACTCTTAACTACAGAGAACTTACTGCTTCTTACCAGAAGGGAGGGCGGTGGAGGGATGGATGAAATAGGTGACGGGACATAAGCAGTGCACTTGTGATAAATACCAGTGATGTATGGAAGTGTTGAATCACGATGTTGTACACCTGAAATTAATATCACATTGTATGTTAACTACATGGAACTTAAACAAAAACTTTAAAAAAGAAAAACTTTAAATATTTATATTATAAAATACTTCATTAGAATGTTATAAAGATGAATATAATGAATATCTGTGTACACACTTCCCAGATTTTAATTTAACACTTATTAAGATTTTGCTATATTTATTTCTGATCTTAAGTTATAAAACACTGCAAGTAAAATGGAAAGTGTATGTTTCCTTTCTAAACACAGTATCCTTTTATTCTTTACCTGGGATGTTAGCTGCTATCCTGAATTCTGTATTTGTAATCCTCAGAAAAGTTCTTTTACCCTCTCTGTTTTACATATTTACATATGTAAATATCAATAGTATATATATGGACATTAGTGTGTATATATATACTACTTTATAAAGTTGTGTAAGTATTGAGTGATAATCAACTTTTTTAGAGATGGCACAATGGTATCCAAACATTGCATAATTTTTCTCTTTTTTTGGCTTAACATTATCATTTTTTAAAAAACATCTATATTGATCAATGTAGTTCTAAATTACTAATTATAACTGCTATCACATTCTTTCTTATAGATATTCTCATCTACTTGCCTTTGATGAACCTTTAGGTACTTGACAATTTTCTTTTGTACAATCATGCTGTAGGGAACAATCTTGTTTATGTTTCCTTGCACATAAATACACAAGTTTCCAGCAGAACTGGAAATTGTGAATTAAACTATATGTGGACATCTTTAATTTCACTAGATATTATAAGATCACTCTTGAAAGTGGTGCTACTGATTTACTCTCTTGCTGGCAATCTATGAATTTATTTCCCCACAATCCCACCAATTCTTATTATGAGGCTCTGAAATATTTCCAATATTTCTGTGAAACAGCATCTAATGATTTTTCCTTATATTTCCCCCTTCATTTGTAGGTTTAAAAATCTATTCTGCTGATCATTGGTTATGTATGTATTATTTTATGTGAATCATATGTTCATGCTTTTAGAGCAAGTATCTGTTTGGGTGCTTGTCTTTTCCTTGTTAAGCTTTAGAAGTTCTTTGTCAATTCCTGGTATTAATGGCTAAATGAGCTCTCCTGAGCTGTGAACTGTGCCTTTGTACTTTGAATAAAATGCTTTTGTTAAAAGGTAGAGGCTCAGTTGGTTAAGCATCTAACTCTTGATTTCAGTTTAGGTCATGATCTTGGGGTCCTAGGATGGAAGACAATATGGGGCTCTGCCCTGAGCGTGGCACCTGTTTAAGATGCTCTGTCTCCCCTCTCTCTGCTCCTCCCCCACTCACTCTCTGTTCTAAAACAAAACTAAACTAAAAAACAACAAAACATCCACAAAGGTAGTAGGATTTTTTTGTAATTTATTGCAGTCATATTTATCTATGATTTGTATATTTGTACTATATCAAAAATTTTCTCACTTTCCAATATCATAAAGTTAGACTCCTAATTTTTTCTAGCATTTTAAAGTTTTAGCTTTTTACATTTGCTTTTTCAATCTACATACATGGATTATAAAAGGGATATGATATTTTATGGGTATCCTGATATTCTAATGTAACTTATTTGTTGTCATCTTTTTACTATGTTTATAATATCACCTGTTTCGTTGATTGCATTTGCATACAAGGGTGAATCTGTTTCTATACTCACTGCTCCACTCCATTATTCTATGTACTATTTTTGTAACAATGTTTTACTTTTGAAATAATTATAATATGAGACAAAATCTTGTCAGGAAAGATTCTGATTGGCTCCTAAAAATTGTCTTAGCTACTCCATGTAAACTTGAGAATCAGCTTGTTGAATCTGACAAAAAAAAATCCATTGGGACTTTTATGAGAAATGCATTTGTTGATTAGTAGAGGAACCTGGAAATATTTATGATGTTGACATTCTATGTGGGTAAGTTATATGTCTCCATTTATTTTTTCTCTATATCCCAAATTAATATTTTATAATTTTATTCCATAGAGATTATAAATGGAATATTTCCATTTATAATGGAATATTTACAATCATAATATTTCCAATATAAGTAGGATGTTTTCATATTGCATTCTATAGGAAGTTATGTCTAGTGATTAGGAATTTATTATTTATAATTACATTCTATCTAGTGAACCTAGTGAGATTTTATACTTACCCTAATAATTGGTAGAGACTGTTCGTTTTTCTATGTAGTCAACTTATGTATTCTAGAAATAAATGTACTTTTGTCTCTTTCTGATTTTCATCTCATTTTTTCTTTATCATTGGTTAAAGCACCCAATTTCAAGTTTTAATAGGCATATTGATAATGGACAGCCTTGTGTTATTACTGAATTTAATGATAATGCTTTGGAATTTCCACCACCAAATCTAATATTTTCTGTAGATTTCTGAACTGTAACCTTTATCAGATTGAGGAAATTACCTTGTCTCTGAAATTTAGTGTCAGTTTTTTTATCATTAATGAGTGTTGAACCCTATCAAATAACTTTTCTTCATTTATTGATTTGATCCCATGGAAATTCACATTCCAGCTGTTAATCCAAGATCAGGGCTGTCATATTTATCGATGCAAAACCATGTTTCACTCAAATTTAATGTGGCATCATCCTTATAAGCTACACCCCCATAAACTACGGTGTGGACGAAATATCTTGAGTTTTGTCATTTGTCATGTCCTATGGAAGGGTATATTCATAGATTTTCTTTTTTTTTTCTTTTAGGGTCTATTTATGTATTTTGAGATGGAGAGAAAGGTTGAATGCAATTCGACTTTAGGAACCATGAGATCATGATCTGAGCTGAAATCAAGAGCCCAATGCTTAACAGATTGACCCACCAGACACCTCTAGATTTTCTAACATCTAACCATCAATGAACTCGTGGGGTGGTGAGCAAACATGGCAACTTTTCCAAGAAATCTTGTTTTCCCTTTCTTCTGTAGTAATAGAATATACGCTTATGCACACTATCACATTAGAGAATTCATTCCCCAGTCTCAGTTGCAGCTAGAAACATCTATGAAACTAAGTTCAGGTCAACAAAAGGGAAGCCTAAGTGATATATGCAACATGCAAATCATCTTAAAAGCCAAACCATTTTCTTGAAGTTCCTTTCTTATTCCTTTCAACAAGCAGGAACAAATCTGACTTTTGACCATATAACTGAGAGCAATGCCTTAGGGCAGATTCAGCAAACTATGGTAGGGACAAATTTGGCTCTCCAACTAGTTTTAGGAATAAAATTTTATTTATTGGAATACAGTTGTTTCCATTTGCTTATGCATTATCTGTGTCTATGTTCATTCTACAACAGCAGAGTTGAACAGCTGTGACAGAGAACACCTATCACACAAAAGACTGAAATATTTACTATCTGGCCTTTGACAAAAGGAGACTGTTGGCCCCTGCACTAGAGCATGGAGTCTCAAACTTTACCGGGTGGTAGAATCACCAGGAGAACTTATTCAAGGGAGTTCTTGCCCCACCAATACATGCCATTCAGTACCTCTGGGGTGGGGCCTGAGATTTTACATCTTTGACAAGTTCCTAGAGGATGTTGATGTTAGTCCATAGACCACAGTTTGAGAGCCACTAGCCTGTGGGAAGGTTAAATGACAGGAAAGGAAGAACCTAGTTCCCTAAATGATGGATGGATTTTACCTACCTGACTAAAAAGATTGCCCCCACTTTTTCTTGTAAGGCATATAAATTTCTATCTTTTTTTTTTAAGAGAGAGAGAGCACACGTGAGTAGGGGAGAGGGGCAGAGAGAGAGAGAGTCTCTTAAGCAGCCTCCACACTCAGCATGGAGACTAATGTGGGGCTCAGTTCCACAACCCTGGGATCATGACCTGAGCAGAAACCAAGAGTCAGAAGCTCAACTAACTGAACCACTCAGGTGCCCCTAAACTTTAAAACCCATATTTTGTTTTGTTTTTTCTTACAGTAGTTTAGAATTACATTACCCAACACTGTCATGATATTTTGATTGATAGATAAATAGATAGACATTTGTAAATACACACACAGATGAATTCCATTGGCTAGTCTTTGGAGCTTTTACGTTTATGTTCATATAAGATATTGGTTCATGATTTTTTTCTTATGCACTACTTGGCAATTTTTTTGTATTAGCTTCATAAAATAATTATTGTAGCTTCTCCACTTTATTCTTTTAGCGGTTTGTGTAGGCTCGAAATTATCTATACCTTGGATGACATGACAAAACATTACTCATAAGGGTGATATCACCAAGATAGTGGAACAGGAGACCACACACAGACTTAATCTTCTCAGTAAAACCAACAATCAGACGATTATCCAAAAACATAAACAGCTCTGGGGGAGCTCTGGAGTCCCCTTAAAAACTTCAGCTACATAGGAGAACAAAAAAAAAACTTGAAAGGAGTGAACAACCACTTCCCCCATCTTTTGGAACACAAACAAAGGTCTCACTTTTGGTTCCGCAAAAAAAAAGTCGCAAAGCAGAGCCACATAGAGATGGCTAGGAACCTTGAAGGAAATCAGGGGCCACCCAAATCAGCCATGCGGTGGGAGTGACTGCAGTTGCCAGTGACCCCTGTCCTGCCCAATACCCAGCAGCTTTCCCCACTGAAGAAACCAATGGCCAGCACGGCTGCTATGGACTGCGTGTAGATTTCATTAGTTTTGGTCCCACAGGTATTTGCTTTCCCTGATACAAGCTGCCTGAGTCCTTCTATCCTCTCCCCCCACCCCTACCCCGGCAGGAACCCGTGACCTGACCAGCAGCCAGTCCAGGCAGTTTTGCAACGATAAGACACCAACATTCTCACAGTTGCTTCTGGGCCCAGATTTAACCCTGTCTCCTGTCGCCGGCCTGGACCCCCGGACTCACTTGCAACCAGCCTCTCCCAGCTATCCAATAGCATGCCCCCACCCTGCCCGCCCAAACTGGCCTTCACTGCGATAGACACCTATGAGAGGAGACTAGGCCCTCAGGAGGTATAGGAGGCTATGCGGACAGCCAGAGCCCCGCAGCTGCTCATGTGAATGGATGTAGCCCTATCTACTGGCATTGGTTTCCACCCCTGGGATCACCAGTAACTAAGCCCTTCCAGTGGTGCACCTGCACGCTCTCAACTTGACTCCCAGGACCAGTCTCCACTGCTGTGTGGCTGTGGCAAGGAGCAACGTCACAGTTGTGAGTACCAACAGGCGGGGCCCTCACAGCTGCAGGATGTGTGCAGTGAGCTTCGGGCCTTACTGCTTACTTTGATCCCCGGCACTGTGTGTGCTTACAACTGGCCTCTGCCATGAAACAGACACTTTCAGCTGACCCCCCAGCTGGGCGAGTGCACAGCACTGATACCACTGCCCACCCTGCCTACCCTGGTCCCTAGCCACTAGACTCGGAGGTGCTGTTGAGGATCCCAAGAGCCTTTGCAGTTGCTGCATATCCCCGCAGTGCTCCCCAAGGGCCATGCAGTTGTTGGTGCTGTGTGGCTCTGTGGCATGAGCCAGTGAGTCACCATACCCTCTGGATCTAGAGCTGCCGCATCCCCACCAGCACCGGCACCATCAGACTGGAGGTTGCAGCATACGTTCCCACGTCTCTGTGGGCAAGGGAAGACCTTGCCTTCCTGAAGTCAATCCACAAAGTCTGGAAGAGAGTGACAAGTCTTTAAAATGCACAGACACCCCTAAAAGAAGCCTTCATGAGACACCCAGGGAATAACACACCTTCAAGCAGAAGCAGGGAAACATGGCATGATTCCGCCAAAAAAACAAGGCAGATCTTCAGAAACGGACCCAAGAGAACTGGAGATATAGAAATTGCTCAACAAAGAATTTTGAATAAGTCTCAGAGAGCTAGGAAGGGACCCATAAGACAATTTAATAAAAGAAGGAAAACAATACAAAAGCAAAAGGAGAAGTTCAGAAAGAGAGAGAAAACACACAAAAGACCCGAACCAATTTTGCGGCTGAAGAGTACAATGCCTACACTGGAGAATTCACTAGGGACCTTCCAAAGCTGGCTGGAGCAAGAAGAAGAAAGAATTAACAAGCTCAAAGGCAGATAATTTGAAATTATCCGGTGAGAAGAGCAAAGAAGGGGAAAAAAAATGAGAAGGAACGAAAAAAGCCTACAGTACTCCTGAGACACCATTAAAAGAAACAATTTATACATCACTGAAGTCCCAGAAAGAGAAGAGAGTGGGGGTGGGGGTGGGGGGAGGTAGAAAGCTTATTTAAAGGCATAATGGCTAAGAACTTTCCAAATCTGGGGAGAGAGTTGGCTATCCAAGTTCATGAAGCTAACAGGTTACTCCAAAATTTCAGTCAAAAACAATCTTCTCCAAGACACATTAAAATAACATCGCCTAGGGGTGCCTGGCTGGCTCAGTTGGTTAAGCATCGGACTTCAACTCAGGTCATGATCTCACAGTCTGTGCGTTCAAGCCCTGTATTGGGCTCTGAGTTCGTGGCTCAGAGCCTTGAGCCTGCTTCGGATTCTGTGTCTCCCTCTCTCTCTGCTCCTCCCCCACTCATGCTCTGTCTCTCAGGAATGAGCAAATGTTAAAAAATTCTTTTAAATAAGATCACCTAAAATAAAGTAATAATAATTAAAAACCAGAGCATTTTATATGCAGTATTTTTTTTAAAAGTTTCCCTCATATAGGCAAACCTTCATAAGACTATATCGTCAGATTTCTCAGCAGAAACCTTGCAGACCAGGAGAAAATAAGATATACAAAGTGTTGGGAGAAAAGACCTTCAACCAAGAATACTTTATCCAACAAAGTTGTCCTTTATAAATCAAGGCGAGATAAATTAAGGGAATTCATTATGACTAGACAAATAAAGAAAGCAATTCCATTTACAATAGTTTCAAAAACAATAAAGTACCTAGGAATAAACTTAACCAAAGTAGTAAAAGATCTATCCACCCAAAACCTATGAGACAATGAGGAAAGAAAGCAAAGACACAGATCAATGGAAAGGTTCCCAAGATTCATGGATTGGAAGTGTTAATATTGTTAAAACGTCCATACTATCCAAAGCCATCTATAGATTCAGTGCAATCCCTATCAAAATTCTGATGGACTTTTTTACAGAAATAGAAAAAGAAAATAATCCTAAAATTTCCATGGAACCACAAAAAACTCTGAATAGACAAAGAAATCTGGAGAAAGAATAAAGCTGGAGACATTGCACTTCCTCCTTTCAAGCTACATTACAAAGCTATAGTTTTCAAAACTGGATGGTATATTTTCGAATTATATATCTGATAAGGAGTTAATATCCAAAATATGTAAGGAACTCATACAATTCAGTAGCTATATATATATAGTGCATATATATATATATATATATATATACACACACATACACACACATTAATACACATTATATACATTATTACATTATAATGTATATACATGTTAGTGTATATACATGAATATACATTAATAATAATCTGATTGAGGGTGTCCTGGTTGGTCAGTCAGTTAAGCATCCATGATTCAATATTTCCACCGTGTGTCTCTCTCTGACATGATTTTTTTTCTGCCCCCATAAAATCTGAGTAAATTACCACTAGCTTTGAAGAGAACTATCGAAAAATAGTCCACCAATTTCTACCTCCTGCGGTAACACCAGGCAGAAGGAACAGAAGATGGCCCAGTTCCCTCATTCTGCTACAGACTATTATGAATCATGCACCTTGCAGAAGGCACAAAGTACCAGAGGGGCTGTACCAGTTTACATTCCCACCAACAGTGTAGGAGGGTGCCCGTTTCTCCACATCCTCGCCAGCATCTAGAGTTCTCTGATTTGCTCATTTTAGCCACTCTGACTGG
>NW_024080939.1:190613-248006 GCF_003009895.1 Hyaena hyaena
AAAAAAAAAAAAAAAAAAAAGAAGGCACAAAGTACCATGATAAGAAACTCCAGAAATCGTCATTAACTCCACAGTTTTACCCACATGGCAATAGCATTTAGCCCTAACAGGCTGCTGTCTATCTGCCCCATTCCACTTCAGATGCTCCTCTTGGTATTTTGGAGAGTATTTCAGAAGGTTTTTCTTCTTTTTGACTCCCTCTGCCATGAGAAGAGGGGTTTGGAGAAAAGACACCACATAGTCCACAACAACGTCTGGCAACATTTTGAGATGTGAGGCCATTCTCATTTTCAGAATGCTTTTTTTGTTTGTTTGTTTGTTTGTTTGTTTGTTTTATTTCTAGGAGAGAGAGAGAGAGAGACAGCATGAGCAGGGTAGGGTCAGAGAGAGAGGGAGACACAGACTGAAACAGTCTCCAGGCTCTGAGCTGGCAGTCAGCACAGAGCCCGACGCGGGGCTCGAACCCACGAACCGCGAGATCATGACCCAAGCGAAAGTCGGACGCTTAACCGACTAAGCCACCCAGGCGCCCCTGGAAAAAGAAGTTTTAACTCATCTTTCTCCTAAGGCTAAAAAATTCTGATTTTTAAAAAAAACAAAAATCTATTTGTCCCGTATCTTTATCACGCTTGTGTCTATCATCACAATGATATTAACAGCAGAGTCCCAAATGAACTGTGTTTAATATCCAACAGAGCCATCTGCCTATGGATGTCAGATACCATTACTATGATTCACTGGTACATTCCAGGAGTATAGGGAAAATAGATACATGAAGAAAGGTGGACACATGAATGGGATACTCAGCACCAAACACTCCAATGTCTATGTAGGCTTTGAAAATATGGACTCTTCCCGAATTTGCATCCTGGACTCTTCCCGAATTTGCATCCTGCAGCAAAGTTCTCTCTCTCTCTCTCTCTCTCTCTCTCTCTCTCTCTCTCTCTCTCTTTCTCTTCCCTGCTAAAAGGAAAGGCATAATGGACAGTGTCCGGAGAACTGACCTCTAGACTCAGCCTTATCTAATACTAGTTGTTTTACCCTTGCTTTATGGCTTAATCTCTTGAACCCTCAGTTTCCCAAGAAAAATTAGGAGGTTATTTGGGATCAGTCATTCTCCTACTGTTATCAACAAAACCATAGATATGAGTCTATTCCAGTCCCTCCACATTTGCCTGAAAGAAGGGAATGGGTCAAGAGGGCGCCTGAGTAAGCATGGTTTGAAAAATCCCTCATTGACCTTTTATCAGTATTTATTTTCAGGTTCAGGGTCAGACTCTATTTGAAAACTGGATTCCAGCACTAAGAAATACATGTTACCCTGAATTAGATGACATGTAAGGACAAAACCCTATGGTCCCAATATTTTCAGGACATAGGCACAAGCTGTAGACATGATTATAAGAGATGAACCATGGTCCTGCTCTTAGAGAACAAAGTCAATTAATCAAAAAGTTCTGTGAGAAACAGAACCATGATTGTGAGTACAGGCATCAAAACTACCTTTCGGTGTTGACAGATCTTAACCTGAAATTGAAGAGACCAAGGAATAAATGATGTAAGGTGGCAAAGCTTTTTAAAGACTCAGGCTGTGAAGTAAGTGTTAAATACACTCAACAGGATATTTTTTCCTTATAATGACAATCACTGTAGCATTCCAATTTTTTGTTTAAGTTTTTATGAGGCTGTGTCCTTCTTCCCAACATCAAGATTCCTTTCCAAGTCAAAATGGATTTTCCTACACACTTCTCATTATGTCCAATGCTTTCAAAAAATGCCATAATACCTACTTTGAGCTTCCTGGAAAATTGTTGGCTGTATCAGGCCAATGTAAATAGTCTAAGATAATAGCCATATTCAGAAATATTGTGGACTAATCATTTTATTTTAATCACAGCTCTCAATGGTTCCCAGTGAAATTTCAGTGATGCCCTGGCTTTCAATCTGATTCTTCTCCAACTGGCTAGTGTTGAAGTAACTCTGTCAACCTATCTTTCCAAAATAAGTATTTCCTAATAAAGGATTATTATTGAAAAGTAAGGAGAGTGTAAAACAAAAATTTAATATAGCGAGGAGTGGTATAGGAGAGTGGGCTAAGAGACCATTGGAAAACTCAATGGTAACAGGAAGCAATGTTCTAGAAAAGATAGGGAGACCTAAAAAGAGAACAGAGTCCTAAAGGCGGTGTATAGTAAAGTGAATAAAGGTCTTCCTGCCCAGGAACATGAGTGGCTCCTAAGATGATTGTAGGTCTTCATTGGGCGGAGAGGTTGGGCACGTCATCACTGCTATGAATGTAGCACCTGTTCTCTGAAGATTGAGAAGTAAGAACTTTGAAGTGTGTGTCTTTGGAACTGGCAGCCAGGGGCAGGGGGAAAGTTGGCTTAGACCACAGTTCTGGCAGATAGTTTTTCCTCATCTCTGAGACTCAATTTCTTTTGGAGTGTCATGGAAGACTGGAAGAAATCATAGCTCTTGTCTCAGGTGCCTCAATGGCCAAAGGTGTGACAATAACTTCAGATAAGAATAAGGAAGGGGTGCCTGGGTAGCTTAGTTGGTTGAGCATCAGGCTCTTGATTTCGGCTCAGGTCATGATCTCGCTGCTCATGAGATCATGCCCCATGTCTGACTAGGTGTGGATGGTGCAGAGCTTGCTTGGGATTTTTTCTCTCTCTCTCTCTCTGCCCCTCCCATGTTCATGCTCTCTCTCTATTTCTCTCTCTTTCTTTCTCTCTCTTTCTAAATATAAATAAAAAATAAACAAAAAAGATAAGGAGTTTTGCAAACTGAGTTTGAAACTGTTGATGTAATTTTGTTGTAAGAATGCATGTATGCATGTTCCATATTCAAGATACGCTTAGATTTGTTGGAGAAGAGAAACAATCTTATCAGTAATAGCCCATGAACTTAATTACATAGGATGATTTATGCAAGATTGCATGGATTATGGTGCTACATGTAAATAAACATTTAATTGCACAATATGATTTCTTACTTATAGGAGGTCAGCAGTGAAGGGAATCACATTGTGAGGTTATTTGAAAACAATTGGGAGAATACATAATGGTGTGGGGAATACTCAAAATATATTGTTATATGGGAAAAACAAGTTATGAAACAGGACCATAGCATGATCACAACTTTGCCAAAATGTAGTTGTGCACACACACACACCTATACACACAATTGTATATAGTTATTGACACTTATTAGCTATAAATTCATGACAGGATGACCATACTAGTGGTGGTTCTCTCTGTAAGGTAAGATTTTCTATCATAGATATCTACTATTATAATTAGAAAGCATAATATGGTCTTTCTTTTTATAGAGTCATCACCTGGCTATCCTCAGAAAGAAGTGGTTTATAGTTAGTTTTCCAAGGTGCCTGGGTGACTCAGTCTGTTAAGATTCTGACTCTTGATTTTATTTCAGGTCAGGATCTCATGTTTTGTGAGTTTGAGTCCTGTGTCAGGCTCTCTGCCCTGACAACTTAGAGCCTGCTTGGAATTCTCTCCCTTCTCTCTTTGCCCCTTTATTCTCTCTCTCTCTCAAAATGAATAAATAAACATTAAAGAAATAGTTCCTCAAATCTCTTCTTGGAAGATTTTTCTGGATATCAGAAGTTCATTTATGCAAATCTACCTTCAACCATATCTTCCTTCCACACAGGACTGGAGATAGAAGCAAATAAATGACCCATATAAACATTAAAATCCCACAAAACACACATCATCATTTATTAATACTTATATAAGAAAAAACTATATAAGAAATGGGCACAAAACTTAGATGCAGCTTCCTAACAACCACAACAAATAGAGAAATGAGATGTGCTAGAAGATTCTTACCTGGTGTCAAGAAATGGATGGGTTAAAAGAACCACGAATTGTTTCTTGCCCTGACTTTGCATAGAGTGGGTGGGATAGGGAAGGGGAGGCAATGTGAAAATGTGAGTAAAACTGAATTAATGCAGGATAGAGGGAGGGAACAGGATATCAGGTGAACAATTCTGGGAATATCATCTGTTTGAATTGATCTCATGCCAATTCAACAATTTTCCTGGCAATTTACTGAATACATAGTTCTCTTTGCTAACCACCCATAATAAAAGTTCATCTCTGTTTTTCTGATAGAGTACTGTGTAGTGATTAAGCATCCGTCTTTAGATCAAACTCCCTGGGTTTGGATCGAACTACCATCATTTACTCATTAGGTGTCACCGGGTAAACCTATCCAACGTCTCCAACTTGGATGCCCTCATTTATAAAATAGCAACAGTAATAAAATCTATCACAAGTGGTGGTGAGGCTGAAATCTGTGATGGTTAATTTTACGTATCAACTTGACTGGCCTTGGGGTGCCCAGATTAAACATTATTTGGGGGTATGTCTTTGAGAGTGTTTTCAGATGCGATGAGCATTTGAGTTGGTGGACTCCATAAAGTAGATTGCCTTCCCCGGTGTGGATGGACACCATCAAATTCATTAAGGGCTTGAGGGAAACAAAAGTAAAGGAAGGAGGAATTTGCCCCTCTTCGCTTCCTGCTGCACGTTTGAGCTGGGACATCTCATCTCATTTTCTCTGATCCTTTGGACTTGTCCTGAGTTATATAACCAGCTGGGTCTTCATCTTGCAGATGGTAACTCATGGGACTTCTCTGCACCCCTAATCACATGAGCCAACTCCTCACAATAAATCTCCCTTGATCTCCTACTGGTCTGTTTCTCTGAAGAAGCCTGTCTAATACAAATTATAAAGTGCTCAGAGCATAACAAGCCCTGTATAAACGCTATCGTGTTCATCGTCATCAACACCACCACCACCAAGCAGAGGTACGGAGAAACACCACAAGCAATATTAATATGTAAATTTGACTCCCAGTTGGTGACATTTTAGTGAAATTCATTTGTGTTTTTGAATATGGGGTCAGCTACTCCTGCCAAAGCAGCCCAAACATACATGGAAGTTTCAGTCTTCCAATGACTCTTGGGTCTACACATGACTTAAACCCAATCCCAATTTCCCAGGTATTCTGACCACGATCCCTATCTAAGACTGACCCTACACCTCTTTAAGAAGTATAGTTAACTCTTGAACAATGTGGGGGTTAGCCATGCCAACCCTCTGCACGACTGAAAATTCATGTGTAACTTTTGACTCCCCAGAGACTTAACTGCTAATAGCCTACTGTTGACAAGAAGCCTGATCAATACGGTAAACACATATTTATATATTTATTATATACTGTTTTCTTACAATAAAGTAAGCCAAAAAAAAAAAAAAAGAAAATGTACTAAAGAAAAATTAAGAAATGTTATGTTAGTAAGAAAAATCATAAGGAGGCACCTAGGTGACTCAGTGGATTAAGCGTCCGAATTTGGCTCAGGTCATGATCTTGCGGTTGATGAGTTCGAGCCCCACATCAGACTCTGCTGACAGTGTGGAGGCTACTTGGGATTCTCTCTCTCCCTCTTTAAAATAAATAAACTTTAAAAAGATTTAGAAAGGAAAGTCATAAGGAAGAGAAAATACATTGCAGTATTGTATACTTACTGTACAGTATTGTTGAAAAACACCTGCCTACGGGCAACCCCAGGGAGTTCGAACCTGTGTTGTTCAAGGTTCAACTTCACTTTAAAAAGTTATGTCAAACTACTTTGCATTCCCTTCCATTGTGCGCCATCTCCTTGCTGGCTCCTTTCTCAAGCCCCAGTAACCCTCCTCTCCCAAAATGCACACACATTCGCTTGCACATGCATTCACATGCACACATACCACACACACACAAAACTGCCCAATTCTTTGGAGACATTTGCATTATCTTGGGAATCCACCGAGGACACTTCTGGGTTACTGCAATTCAGGGGTTGAGTGGGGAAATACAGGCTTTAATTTCTTCCCCAGGGGAAATTGATCCTTACGCCCCAAACTCTGGTCCCATTTAATGAAATTCAAAATAGGTACAGGGCAGAAGGATTTCTGTGAGAAAGAATCCATATGCACGTGGGTGTGTGCATGTGTGTTTGTGTGTGTGTGTGTTTATTCAGAGGCGAGGTGCTTCATAACTCTACAAAGGCAAACTCCAGGACAATCATTGCCATGGTCCACATGTATTTCCACCTCGTATTCCCTACTGATGGATCAAAGAATCGTATTTGTCATAAACGATATCACATATATTTTCCTCTTGTTTTTTTTTCCCATTAATTCAGTATTCATTAAAAATTTTAAAGGCCTACTTTTAACACTGAGAAATAGAAGACAGTGCAATTGAATCCGTTTTAGAGAGAGTAGAAGCTTAGGCTCCGTGGCAAACTGACTTTCTTTGCTCACTGTAGCCCCTGTAATTATACAGCTATAGGCACTATCTCTGGGATGCTGCTGTGGGAACCAACCCACCCTGGAGTCCATAGACCTGGAGGTTGGCCACGCATTTCGAGTAAACTATCCATGAGAACTCGGGACCTTATTTCATCTTCCTGGGTTTCAGCTTCCTACACTGTAACATCTATGGCAAAGATAGGACCATATCATCACCCGGGTTTAGAACTTTACATTTAGAGAAGTTGTTTCTCCAGGAAATTCAAAAAAAAATTTTTTAATTGGTTCTCTGATTTAGCATGTTGACCTCCATCGTAGTTTTCATAAATGCTCATTTATATTAATACATTAACATTCTTTTCCGTTAATTAATTTAATTCATTATTTGAAATAATGTGACTAGGCGAAACATTTCATTTGGGCTAAAAATATCATGTTAATGAAAAATTAACATCGTCCAATATGTCGCTGTCCAAAAATGTCCGCGCAACTGTGCAGCTGTATTTTTAAAGGAAAATGTATGAAAGGGAATTTGAGTTAAAAATACCTGGGTATTCAGCCAAGTTTAAAAGATAAACCTTGTCTGTTTTTGTTTTTGTTTTTTTTCTGTGTGTTTTTTCTGTGTGTTTTTTGTTTTGCTTTGTTTTGTTTTTTTTTTTTTTTTTCTGAGTGATCCTACACAGGAGGCCTGTAAATGCCATATTTCAAATCATAGGAAATTAGAGCTTAGCCAGCACTCTCTCCCCATGGGCTCAAATAAAATTTCCTAAAGACTCTAGATTGACCACAGGCGGGAAAGGAATTGTAAGTGCTCTGAAAAGGACATCTCTCTGTTATACTAGGATGGTATCCATGATCCTTTCCTCTTCCCCAAGTCTCCAAGCAACATTTCATAATTGAGACCCCTGGTCATGAAATAAGCACTGTCTGCCCAGGAGCTCAGAATCCCATCTGCTTGAGAACTAAGCAGGGTGCCTACCCTCAGAGTTGCAAACAAGCTTCCTTCTGTAATTTCCCAGCTCTGTTTCGAACTTCCGCTTTCTACGGTGCATAAGGGATATAGGGAAGGAACACATTTATAGTGCAATGAAATAAACCCCCTTCTCTCCTAAATATTTTCAATTTTAAAACTTTTGATACTTATCCACTGCACTTATTATAGTTTCACTATTTTGGTCACTTTGTTTCCCCTGTTTTCCTGGGCCAAATGGCTCAATGGGAGTTTTCTTATTAATTTTTTTTAAATTGTTCATACCTGTTCTGAAATTTCTTTTCAACTCTGATACACCAAAAAATCATCTCCCTGCTTAAACTCAAGGACCATAATATTTTATATTTCATATAAAATAAAGCCATTTCTTAAATTTCTGTCAAATATAATTTAGGCTCAATCAGCACTCCAAATCTATGTTACCAATTAAATGACAGTATGTTTAAAACGTGAAAAAGAATTCACAGGGACAGATAGACACAACATAGAAAGAATCTGTGAAATAAAAGAAACATAATTGATGCACCCCTCAGTCTCCAGCATTGATTTCTATTTATTATTACAAACCCTTCAAAACACAAAGATTGGATGTCAACATGTTATTCTTGAAGCATGCAATTGAAGAAAGAATTACCTGCATGACTTACTTCATAAAATTTGTTTACCAGAATTGGAGTTTCACGTTCATTTCAAACGGCTTTGAAGTAAGAGGGATAAAGATGATTTAAGCTTTTTCCCCCCCTTAACGCTTTACTTTTGAGATTTACCAGACTTCAATTACATAGATGCCTACTTGACAAAGAGGAATCTCAGTAACACTAGGGAAGCGGTAAAGTGGAGTTTGCCTAAACTTCCCTGTAGGCAGAGTGGGGCTCTGTGCAGGGACACTTTTATCAACCACAGCTAGCTGACTTTGAAAATTCCTCCTGAGGAACAATGATCAGCGGACCCTACTTACATTCATCTAATTTCCAAGCCTTGATGTGACATATGAAGTAAGAAGAAAGTGACAACAAAAATCAATGTGTCTAAATAGTCTTGCTTCGAAACATACCTGTCACCGGCTTACTCAGAAATTGGGTGGGATATTAGATCTGATATCTCTCTCTCTCTCTTTTTTTCTTCTTTTAGTACCTTCAGAGAGAAAAAGGCAGAAAAGCTCTCCTTAGCTTCCACAGAAAGGAGTGTGCCTTGTTAAAAAGAATTCAAAATTGCAAACACAGAAAATGATCGGTGCCTGCCCATTTTGCATTGGGTTTTTATTCTTTTCTACATCAGTGTGCTTCTGACTGAAATGAGCCTGGCCACATTCTAGTGGGGATCAAGCGCTTTTAAAAATATTAACCAAAATAAATCTCTAGAAAATTAACTTACATATTTTAAGTGATGAAAGTATAATATATTGGACTTTTTGTCTCAGTAACTCTGTGGCTTTACCATTAGAATTTAGAAATAGGGGAACTCTAACATTAGGCTGAATTTTAAACACATCTATCTTCTAGGAGAGTCCCTATAGAAATATGGTATAAAATCACACATTTCTGTAAACCGGCTATCAATTTATTCCTCTGTTTTACATAAGTGTTCTTGTCATTAAGCCTCTAGCTATTATGTAATGCAATATTTACTAGTCCTCAGGAAAGAAAATACCTTGCTTCAGTCTAAAGAAAGAAATCAGGTTTATGTAGTATATTATGAAGTTTGAAAAGTACTTAAATACTTATCTAACTAAAGGATATCCTTTTAATAAAACAAGCACCACATCAAGAAAAATTAGCAGTCTTAGATATAAACATATCGTGATCTTTTATGAGTCTTTTTTGAGAAATAAACAACTTGCCAAAAAAAATTACAAAGATGATTGTCTACTTTTAAACAAAGCAATAAAAGCCATTCAAGTTCCCATTCACACATAAATGAATTTTCTTTTCAAAGGATATTTACCCTTTAAGGAGACATTTTTAACCTTGTGACCCCATAAAATTCCATGCATGCAAAGTTATTTGTCTTTATTTTTCTGACATTCATTCTTGATCAGATATTTTCCATGGGCTGTCTCGTGTGTTTCAACGGAAAGGCATCGTTTTAATAGTTCATTTTAATACCTTGATCAGTAGGAGACAATCTGTTTAAAAATATTAGCGTTGGCACTTTGTAATGAATTACAGAAGCTGAACAGACATGCTCTTTTGTGCCTTTTCGAATTTCCTTTCAAAACATGTTTGAGCAGTTATTTGTGCAAATATACCAAGTTTTCACATTAGCTAAGCATTACATGAATTTTCAAATCTGAGAAGGGTGTTCACTTACAACGTGGCGATATGGAGAGGAAGAGTTCGGGTCAAGAGCCGAGAATTTCAGCCCCCTTGATTATAGGTGCTGGCAAACGAGAACGAAACGCCCGCACGGGGCACGGCCAGGGTTTCTAACAGTCTCCAACCAGCTGATTTTAAAGGACCAAAGACTAGGCTCTCTCTAAACTGGCAATAGTTACACATTTGCAATCTACCTCGCAGGGGCATTAGACCCATAAAGAGGCACTATCCTGCTAACTTACAATGAAATTTACCAGTTCTAGCGGACCTCTATAGGAGGCAAACAAAACTGGCTATGGAAGATTTTTTTTTTCCTCCCAAACTAATAACATAAATGGCTGACCTATAAGATACAATGTTTCCTTGGAAGAGACGAATAAACACAGGTATTCATCCTCTATTTTCCTAAGTACTTTGTAAACCTATTTTTTAAAAATTCTCAAATATGTTCACAACGCATAATAACCAAAGCCTGGAAGAAAAAGAATGCTAGCAGAGGTCGATTATGAGACTCGTACAATTTGTTTGATCATACGTGGTAAACAGCTAGACCAGCTAGCATCTCATACCAGAGATGAAGAAGAAAAGGTAGGCATTTGGGGGACTGGGGGAGACGTACACCCTAAAACAATGACATACCAAGCCCCCCCCCCCCGCATCTTGAAAGACTGCATTTCAACCACCAACACTCGCACAATTAATATTCGTGAAACAGTCGCCTTGAAAACAATTTTGCGCGTTATTTTGTGAAACGGACAGAATAGCATTCCAAATCGTGCTCTAAGTGGTACTTCTGAAACTCACTGGGACGCGGCACTGGTTTTGACACATTGAGGGTCAATTGTGTGAAGAACCAAGGCAACGCGCCCATCAAGCAGCAGTAAATGGAGGGCTTTGTCTTTAAGTTATGAAGAAGGCGGATGTATTTGATCCTGACAGCCAGCAGCCCTGCAGATTTCTGAGTCTAAGACAGATGGCGGTACAAGCAAGGTAGAATCCAGACCTTCCCTCTTTCCCTCTGGGTCTAACTCCTATTATCCACTTGTAAATTAACCTGTCAATTTATCAATCAACACCATCTTGATTCTCCCCTGTTCTGCAGCCCAGCCTTGCAGTGAATTTGCCTCGTAAATAACTGGGAGCCCCGTGTTTGTTAGTATTGTGAATGAGTTTATTATCACTTTGATGGCGGCTATGAATCACAAATGCTGCTGAGAGACTGATAAGAAAAAAGTACATGCACACATTAACAGGGTTGAAACTATTTGAGAGATAAAAGATGGACTAACTGTGATAGCAAATCATTTAAATGGGAAAAAATGACTAAAAATGGTATGTGTGCATGTGTACGCGCACCGCCGTGCGCGCGTACACGCATGTGTGTGTCGGGCAACCCCCTGCTTAAAGTAAAAGAGAGAAATGAATCGACTTTCATTGGGACTGTTCAAAAAAAAAAAAAAAGTATCTGCAAGACGACATTGGGGGACAGAGTGGCTCGCAGCTCTGACAGCAGGAGAAATGCTTTATTTTGTGGTCTGGGTGCAAAGTTCAGAAAATACCAGGCTCTGTTCTAAACGCCTAGCCTGGGCGGCCAGATTTTTTTTTTTTTTAATTTTTTTTTTTTTAATTTTTGGAAGCTCCAGGGGAACTTTAAAAAGAAGACAAAAATCTAAAGTATGTGGGTGTGTGCATACAAAATTGTCTTTGATACTACACAAATTATCTAGTTAAGTAAATGGGGCAGTTTGGAAAATTTAACACGTTAATAAACAATTAACATCGATGTGCTCACAATTCTCCCTTCCCCGGTTGTCACAGAAATACTTAATTGATATGTAAAATCACATTTAAGTTATTTTGAGTTAGAAATTCTTCAACAAATGCTACACATATTAAGATATACATTTAACTTCAAAATTATATGTTACCTACAATGTCTAACATGAGTTCTTCTAAACATGATTATTCTATGTTGGAAAATAACCCCCTGAATATAAATTAATGTTTTTGTAGAACACACAGTATCCTATTTTGACAATAAGGACCTGTATTATTATGTTAACTCAGATTATACTTAGAAGGACTATACCAAATAACTATAAGTTTAATCATGTACATAACTTTTCTTTATAGCGATTTTCAGAGTTTGTAGCAAGTAAGTACAAACATAAAATGAAACTTTTTAGGTTCATGCACGTATGTTACATTGGATACTGTATTAAATGTATATCTCATTTTAAAACCAATCAGAATATTTCTTTCAATATTTCCAGTTTGGTGCCTGGCTTTTGTTGGAAAAGTTTCCGTATGTAAATCCTAAATTCGAACAATAATCACATTGTTTAAAAAAATTAGAAAGTTACATGTAATATAATTACTCTGTTCTCATCATGCAACATTTATATCATTTGTAGGTGACTTTAAAACATGAAGATTTCCTGGCAATGTTATTTAGGCAGAACATCATGAAAAATATTGCTAGTCATGACATATGGTTCAAGTTCTCAAACTTGTAAGTCAGAGACAAACTATTAGTTGTCACATGGGAAATACTTTGGCCCAATTAAGGCACTGCGTAAAACCGGAATATTCCCTGAACATTATTATACCTAACATGTCATCGGTAGAAATGTGATAAAAAATGAAACTATTTGTTCGAATGCAATTTAGAGAACCCGATAGGTTGTCCATTTTATTCAGTTTATAATTAAGATAGTGTTTAAATCTGAAATGAATTCTATATATGCATGTTCAATAGGCGATAGCACAACAATACGAATGGAATCACATCTCATTTTATCGTAAATTGTGTAATAAGCGATAAGGTAAAAACTAGGGCTAAAATCCTTCCAGCAAAAAATGAAACAGAGCGACCTCAATTGCCCTAATTCATTCTGCTTTTTTCCTTTTTTTTTTTTTTTAAGTCTCTTCATTTTCCCTCTGTTCACATTATTAGCTTACACATGAGTGCATTATTAGAAAATAACAAAGCGAAACAGGGAGACTTGGAAGAACGGGAGATAGTTTCCTTCGACAGCTGAAAGGTATTCTCATTTCATTTGTTAGGAGTTGCAAAAATAGTTTTATAGCCAGGGAGGGACAATGACCTCTCTCTTTCAACAAGCTTGGTGGTTGGTCTTTTGATGGAAAAACTAGGGGATACAACATCTGGTAATTTGTGTTACTGAGCTTAGCTGAGGTCTTAACGATGTAAGCAGATTATTCTTGAAGAAGAACAAAAAAAATTCCGGAAGACTCAATGGACTATTTAAAGTTATTAGGCATTGCATTCTAGCACTTCAGAACTCTTTTCTGATTCATTTTCCCTTTAAAGCTATGTCTTTGGAGCAAAAAAAAATTTTAAGGTCTACCTCCTTCCAATTCTAGTTGACTTTTTTGGTGGTCCACAGCTGTTTTGTCGTTCACACTGGCCTCCTTTTTTTTTTTTTTTTTTCTATCACAGCAGAAATGATTACTTTGTTGATTACATTTTCTCCTTCACAACTTTAGGAAGCTATTCTCCACCCTCGGGAGTCATTGCTGACCAGAAGGGTCGAGCCGTACCAAAGAGCAACAGCCAAGCTTCGGCAATTTTAAAGAAAGGGGGGAAAAAGGTGAACGGGAGCAACACGGGGAGAAAACGGCCCACCCCATCCGGGATCTCGGGCAAAAATAAAGAAAGAAAGAAGAGATGGTCTTAAGAAGTCACTGTGGGATCATTTCCCCACACACATGTTATCGAAACCACTTCCAAAGTGTCTGTTTCTCACTCTGATGAAGACGGTTTGGGGTCCACGTAATATATTTGTGTTACCTCACGTAGGAAACAAAATACAAACGCGATTAATGATATAAGGTTTGGAAAGATTCTCGGCACTTTTTAGAAAAAGAAATACTGTATATCGAAGTGAGTCATGGAGAAGGCTTCTCGTGAAAAGCTAGATGATCTGATTTCATTCTGGCTGTAAAAATATTACTGTGACTTTCACCTTTTTCCTCATACTAATACCAAATCTAGGTATAGAGCATGAAAGACTGACTCCCAGGCTGTTACCCACCTGGAGAGCAAAGGGATCTGGGACTTATCAGGCCCACTACCCAGGCAGGGAGCTGTTGTGCGCACACAGACTTGCTCCATTAGCACACGGCTTTGCAGTTATGAAATGAAAAAAGCAATAACCTTGCACACCAATTTCAATCTCTCTTATGCCCACAATCCTTTGGATGGCAGGACCTTGTCTTAGATCACTATTTCTTCAAGTCAAAGGGTTTCATGCAGTGCAAACGCAGTATCAGGAGGGAAGGAAGGAAGGAAGGAAGGAAGGAAGGAAGGAAGGAAGGAAGGAAGGAAGAGAAGTAAATCGCACTGGAAAAGAATACCAAATAATTTTTTATTTTAGAGTAACTACTCATGAAACATAATTAACATGATTTTTGTTAGCATTTAGGAAAACTGATGTGCATTCACTTGTAACATAGTTCATTTAATACCGGGTATACTTTCCCACGATCATTAATATGTTTCCACGTGTTGTCTGGACTTTCTGAAATTGAAAGGAATAAGAGAGGTCTGTGATACACTGAACAGGAATCTAGCTCAGATCACTTTTGAAGAATGTAATAGACTAGATATATTTGCATTTTATACTATATTACATTACCTTCAGTTTTGCTTTGCTATATTCTAATTTTACCATATATGAGCCATTTCTAATTAAGGATCCTGTTATATAAGAGAATCATCTTCTTTCCAACATGCTTTAAGGGGTTTTCTCCTTAAATAAGATGGACATTCAGATAAATAGTTTTCAAATTGAGCTAAAAGCTACATTGGTCATTTCAATTTTTTTCGTTTTGGCCCAACATTGGCTTTGAATTGACACTGTTGGTGGTAACAGAAAGAGTTGGCCATTTTATAGTCTCAATTTGTCTCTATATTCAATAGTTTATTTTTAAATTAATAGTAATTGATTTACCTCTATATTCAATAGATTTTTTTAAATTAAAAGAAATTTACACTGTGGTTAAAAGCACGTACACCTGAAACTAATGTAGCATTGCATGATAACTATACTCAAATTTAAATATCTTAATTAGTGGTAATTTACTGAAGTTTACCATTGTTTATTTCATTACTAAGATTCATAATGTTTCAAATTAGCCATTTCAGAGGTACATATGAGGTGTACCTTGAGCATTTAGCCTTGTCTTTGATCAGAAATTCCAGCTTCAAATTCAAAGCAGCATTGGTGAAATTCTACTGCAGAAAAAAAAAGTATCCATTTGTGGTTATAAGGGCAACTGTATAATCAGGATATTGGCAGATAAGCAATTGCAAAGAGCCCATTAAAACAGAGAAACTGATGAGATCACGTATACACAAAAATAGTTTCTCCTTCAGGCTCATCTAGCTAAGTTCTTCACACAGTTATGCTCAACTTACCAAACCAAAATATTCTATGCATTTGAACTGATTTTTTTGTTTTGTTTTGTTTTGTTTTCTGGTATTAAAATTTGAAGCCCCAGGCCGTCGGAATAGCCGATACATTTCTGAATTAGCAACAGGTCTCTGCTTCAGTAACCAAGACAGGCAACAGAAAACTCGAGCCTGTGTGTGAGTTGGTGAACTGTGCTACATGAACATAGATGTCATCGTCTGATTTCAATGTTTTTTCTTGAACCATTCACATAGTTTCAACTACTCTCTGGCCATGTCAGTTTCTTCAACGAGGCCAGGGAGGATGGCTTACGAAAGACCTCACTAGTACAGGAACTTATCATCTTTGATTGATTTCTCTCCTTGGCTCTATCAATATCTAGCCGTCCATTTTTCACATTCCATTTCTGTTTGATTCCATTCTACCTTGCTGCTTCCATCCTTAGAACACCTCGCCTAAATCATATTCTCTTCACCACATCCCTACATCTCTGACACAAACTACCACATTGATTCTTTTATGGTCTGCTCAGAATCTTTGGCTGGTCACCGACTACAGTCTGAATCCTTGGGCTGATGTGTAAGTCTATTTAAAATCTGGGTGCTACCTCATTCCAGGTTTCTTTCCTAATGTTTCTAGTAGGAAAATCATATGGTGAAAAAAAAACGCAAAAACAAAAACAAAAAATCCCCCACCCGACTTAGATTCAAGATACTGAAATTTGAATCCAAGCTGATTACATAGCCACTCTGTTTCATTGAGTGAGTTGCCGACCCTGTCTGAACTTCAATTTCTTCATACCAAAAGCTGAGAACAGTGTTCTATGGGCCAGATGTGAACCCAGATGTGCATTGTGCTCCAGACAATGAACTTCACTCTTTTGGATTATCTGTATGGGTCTGCAGCCATCTATGTGTACACCCATAAAGCATTTGCACAAGAGGGGTAAAGAGACCCATATCATACCATATTGATGGAGCTTTAAATCAGGTAACATATATGACCCATCCTCTGAATCTAGTTTTATAGATAAACCCAAAATAGTCTTGTCACTGGGGATTTTTGCTCCTACATTTTCTAAGATCACCCTCCTTCTTTTTCTGCTCCGAGAAATCTTGCTCACCTTTTAGGACCAGGACAAAGTGTGTTCCCTCTATACAAATCATTTCCCAAATTCCTGAAGAGGCAATGACCTTCACCATGGGTCTGTATGGCAGCAATAACCCTACTGACACAGAATCTTTGCGCCCAACAGGGAAGTCGAGGTCTGAAAAATTAACATTCTCACATTCCAGGTGAGGAAGATGAAGGCAGGGAAGTTAATAAGACCAACCCATGGCCAGAAAATAAACAGGAGTCCAGAACTTACACCTGGTTCTCTGATCTCTCCCATAAGTACCTGTTTCTCCTGCTTCTCAGTTTATGATACACAGGTGTTTTTTGTTTTGTTTTGTTTTTAAATTTCACTGTATTATATCCATGTCTTTTCTCCTTCATTCATTCTAAAGACGCTGAAACCCAGGGATGGCATCTTATGCATAATGTGTTTATGTATCTCAAGGAAACTAGCCCAGTGCTTTGCAATGTTCAGTAATTATCTTGGATAAATAGAGAAAGAAAGGCAACTTTGAATGATTCAAGTTCCCCACAAACAGGTGTCCAAGGGTTCAAGGCATAATCACTTCATCATGTTTCTGCAAAGTTTTCAATGTTTCAAATGCACAAAATTTAAGCATCTGTTCTTCTCTGCTACGACTAGATGATGTCTACCTGATTTAAACAGATGATTTTATTCAAACTTCGGAGTGCTTTGAGGGAGTTCCCTGTATTGTGAACCCTGTTTTACAATTAGGAAAACAAAGCCAAGGAAGGTTAAGGAAAGAAAGTCGTCTTAAGCCACACAGCTAGAGAGGATCAGGTCCCAAACAAGATCTTTCCCAACCCACAGGCCTTATTATTTGGATCTTGTGGAGTTTTAGTGCTATAGATGAGAATCTCTGCAGGATGAGTACTAGAAAGAGAGCACTCACCAGAGTAAAAGAACAATGCCTAGAACTCTGGTTACATGTTGGCCTCTTTTGTGTACTTTCTGTGTATCTGCTCCTTTATTTTTTATATGATTTAAAATATTTAACAACATGAATATATATTTCAACGGATAGTTTATGATCTCTCATTTGCACAAATCAAAAAATTGGGGCTTGAAATTATATATTTAAATCTGGAAGAAATCTTGGGGAAAAGCAGGTTAAGCATAAGTAAGACAAATAAGTCCTGGAGCACAGTGTGTGTGTGTGTGTGTGTGTGTGTGTGTGTGTGTGTGTGTGTTGGGGAGGAGGGGTGTCAAGGGAGGTACCTGACTCAGGATCTCAGAACCCAGGCAGAGAATCAGCTAGAAAACTGATATCCAGTACTTTCCCCCAGTAATACGTTGTTCTAATTATACTTTGGATTTCTACACTCTAATATTTTTATAAAGGACACTTTTTTCACACATACATTTTTCTTCATTGATTGCCATGATAACTCTCTTCAGTATCGGTATCTTCTAATACTATGGTTTTATAGGTAAAAAAAAAGATGAAGACAAAGATAAGTTAAGTGATGTGCTTGCTCAAGATCACATCACTAATAAGCAGCCAAGACGGAACCTGAACAATGGTTTCCAGACTATTATTTCTACTTTTCTTTTCCACTGGTACAGACAGCTTCTGGTGTATAATCACCACCAGAAGTAAGGACACACATATAGGCTTCAGTTCAACAAAACTGTATGGAATTTTGCTAGTTCACAGGGGAAGAACAAAAGACTCACTTCCTACCCTCCCAAAGCTTCCAATCTTTCAAGAAGCTTTCCAAAACAAAGATGTCAGTTTTTCTGGGAGACATCGCAAGGCTACTGTGGTCTTTCAATGGCAATAACAATGGTTTCCACATAAAACAAAGAAGTATTACAAATCTAATTCAATGAGGCCACCGATTTAAAGCTGCATGGCTGCATGGCTGCAACGGTCCTTCGGTGTTAAGACCAATAATTTTTACATAAAACAAAGAAGTATTACAAATCAAAAGCAGTTAGTCCAAAAATTTCAGACCATTAGCTCCAAAGCCCAGGGCAGTTCCCCTCTCAAGAGAATAATTTGGCAATGAGATACCACCCACCATGAACCAAGATAATTATCCATTTCCCTGGACTCGGAAAAAAGTACTAGCGGGTGCCAAAACTTATGAAACAACTCTCATCAAGGCTCTCTGAGCTTTTGCATGTCTCTGTTCTACCCCTGGGGTTTCTGTTACAAACATCAAGGCATGGAAGAAATTCTTGCTCACTATGCCAACCAGCAGAACCAAGAATCGGGGCCGTAGTTCTGTCCAGGGCTAGATGCTTTCTTCTTCCTGGTTCTCCTATCAACTTGTTCATCTCAGGGCAACAGGTCAACATTCAGAGGCCAGGAAGGATCATGAAACTGGCCTCCAAAGGATGCTGTCCCTGCAGTTACTTTGGACTCTGATTCATTAGCAGATGGAGATCTTGAATTTTCCAACATTTCTCCGAAGCCAGGACTGTGTAAATGGTAAATGACTACAAAATGGTTATGAAAATTTATATATATATACCTTTTGTATATTTTTAGAAAAATCGAGATTAAGCTATAAAACCTATCTTTTATAATGTTGACCAGATATTGTACAATACCTGCACAGTATAACTTATTGAACATTGTACCATTCTCTCTCTCTCTTTCTCTCTCTCTGACTTTAAAGATGGATAAGCTGATGGACTGAAAACTTAACTGATTGGTTTTCATTTGTCCTGAATCAAAATAGGCTTCAGTTAGTCTTTAAAAGGAAACTGCCAATTTAGGACAGGAACTAGATCATCTGTTCAGGGTATGGGAAGTATTTCTTAAATAATTCATGGCAAAAGTTTACCCTACTTTTGTGATATGAAAATGCCTTGTTCCTTTTCTTGGCTTGGAAGTAGATTCATACTTGCCTGTTTTGGTTTCTTGATATTCGGAAGTAGGAAAACCTTCTGAAATTTGAATCATGCTTCAGCTCCCTCCTGAGTAGTTAAGTGCACACCCACACACACAACTTTTCCCATAAACACCACATGCCTAAGCACACATTAAAATTAGATTTTTCCTACCAAGGGAGCGGGGGTGTGGAAATATGCATCACCAGAAAGAAGCACTCCTTTCTGCAAGATGTAGTATAACATGGGGCTTCTTCAGTAGGTGTTAGAAATATAACTCAGGCTCCCTTCACTGCATAATTTGTCTTCTTCATTAATAGCTCCTCATTCTTCATTCCTTGTGAAATCTAATTCTTCCATTTTAGTTAGAAAATGTGGATCCTAAATTCCAATCTGATACTTGAATCGAACACTCATTAAGAATGTGGCCATGATTTTTTTTTTTCTCTCTCTCTAGCACTGGATGGTTTTTATATTGGTTGATTTTGTTGATTGTCTTTAATGCCAATATGTGCGGTCTAGGGTTGGACTGGATATACTGATGAATGTACATGAGCTGAGTTTCTTTCTTTCAAAACATAAGTCACGGGGATGAAAAGTACAGCGTAGAGAATATAGTCAATAATATTGTAATGCTTTTGAATGGTGACAGATGGTGACTGCACTTGTCATGGTGGGCATTGTGTAATGTATAGAATTGTTTAATCACCACACTGTACACTGGAAATTAATATCACATTGCCTGTCAATTATACTTAAAAAACCCCTTTCCTTTACAAACCTTTACAAAAATTATCAAACATACTACATTCATATTTCTTTAAGTATATTTCTGTGATTATTTCAATAGTCTTACGATAACTACAGATCCTCTTTTTGGTATTTTCTATATTTGCTCTTAAAGAGACCGAAAGTTGGAGACCCTACGGTAATAATGGGGTGGGGGTTAACTCAACGATCTTCAATAGCCTCTCTGTTCTTTCTAACCACAAGGCAACACAATCGGTTCTGCTAAGGAGAGAAGGTATGTGAAAAGCCCATCATGAAATCATGGGTTTTCCCCATGATAAAGATGAGTAGGGGAAAGCCATACAAGCTTTCTGGGTGGAAAGTAGAGGTTCCTATGGAATCTTCCCTCGGCCCTAAGGCAGATGTTTCTCATCAGCAAATCATTTTACTGTTCGATTTGTGAGGCCTATTAAGAACAGCTTTGGGAATTTCTATGTGAGGAGCAGCCAGGCCTCAAGTTTTAGTCCGTACAGCTAAGTCTGCCAAAGCCATTCTCTGCACTTACTGCCAAATCGTCCCTGTAAAAAAGGAAACTTTCTATCTGCTGAGTGGGGCAAGGTGCAACACACACAACTTGGCTTTGGTCTAAATAATAAAAGAAAGAAAATTCACTTCAAAATCAAGTGTGTGCCTTAAAATGAGTTTAATGTAATGTTCTGTAAGTGGTCACTTACTCAGCTTTGAGGAATGGTTCAGTGGAGAATAAGCAATGACATGAAGATTTGCATTAATAGCTTAATTGCTAACTTGCAAACAGTTTTGGGAAACAATAGGCCTGCAACCAAGAGGCTATGATTGCACTGTCGTCATCATCATCACCAACTCTGTCATATCTATAGCATTTATATTTTTCAAAGGATTCTCACATATATTATCTCACTCTGTATTCTATGTTGCTACTTTTCATCTTCCACTAGCCAGCCACAAGTATGTAAGGAATGCAAGCTGTTGAAAAGGAAGGAAGGAAGGAAGGAAGGAAGGAAGGAAGGAAGGAAGGAAGGAAGGAAGGAAGGGGAAACAAACAAACAAAGTAAAAGAAAGAAAGAGAAAGGAAAGGGAAGGCAGGGGAAGGGAGGGTAGGGAAAGGAATTTAAAGGAAGGGAAGGGAAAGGAAAGAAGGAAGGGAGGGAGGGAAAAATAGCCTTGCAAAGGTTTTCTATTTGGCCCATAAAACCAAAATTAGTTCAATATCTTTTTCATACTGTAGACCTTAAAGATGAAGTTACAACAATTTTTGATGGAATCTCTTTACTAAGAGCATGCTCATTTATTCAACAACCACTTATTGAGACTCAGCTGTGTGCTGTCTAGCATGGGGGAGACATGGGAAGATTGTCATCCTATTGAAGAGGATCCAGATCATGAAGGGCCTTCTGTGTGGGTTCGTAAGATCTTGAGTCTATAGGGACCACTGAACAACTTTCACATGTAGTCAAAATTACCGTTTGATAAATCACTTCACTTCCGGTGCAAACAATGGGTTTCCAGATCCCCAGGCTGGAGACAGGAGCCCTGTAAAAGATGATGGCAGGCACTGAGCATGGGTGAGCTGTGACTTAAGTTGTGGACAATGAAAAGGAGAGGAGGAGACAGATTTGAGAAGAACTAAAGAGGAAGGCTTAATGGTATAGTCAGAGATCTCCTGAGAGGGTAGGAAAGCTGGAACTCTTTCTAGGCTTCACACTCAGGCAGTTGGATGGAAGACACCATTTATCATTTTAATAAGACACAGAAGGAGATTTGGGGAGAACATTACAACTTCAAATTTGAGCATGAGTAGAGACTTCTACTTGTGTGTGTGGGTAATATGATTGTCCTTAGCAGAGCGATCCTGGGAAGGACACAGGTAGAATGTCCTCAGTATAGTTTAGGGATAGCTGAAGCCACAGGTGTCGATGAGCTCACTCAGAGACCCTACATAGACTACATATGGATATAAGGGTAAGGGATAAAGGCTCAGTCTCAGGTAACCAAGCATTATGTTTACATATCTCCTCTGATGTTTGTTTGCTGCAAAATTGTAAGCAGCTATTTGACGTTCCTGAGCTTCAATTTTTCCTATCTAGTAGGATATATAATAATATTGTATACTCACAGGGTTCTGAGTGAAATAAATAAACTGATCAATGTAACATATCAGCACGTAGTAAGTGGTCAATGGATGTTAACCGCTATTATTGTTGTTGTTGTTATTGCTACTATTAATATAATGATGGTGATCAGAGAACAGAGTGGGGTCTGTGACAGCCATATTTAAAGCATAAGTAGTGACCGCATGTTGAAGTTCAATACGAACCCAGATTTTATTAAATGTGAAGAAGATAGAATATATAATCAATCCTTCCGACAGATTGTATTCTTTCTAGTCCTGTAAATATGATTCGCCTCGGTGTAACCCAGATTTCCTCATCTATAAATTTTGGATGATAACAGCTTTCCATCGGGTGAATCATTAATAGTAAATTAAATAACACACATAGGTGAGTATTAAATTAGATAACACATGTAGAGTGTGGAACTCAGAATGAACATTCAGAATTATAAGGTCCTCTTCTTTCCAATAGCTAAACTCCAAGCATTTATCAAAACCAACACAGGTTGCCTGGAAGGCTCAGTGGGTTAAGCATCCGACTTTGGCTCAGGTCATGATCATGTGGTTCGTGAATTTGAGCTTGGCATCTGGCTCTATGCTGACAGCGAGGAGCCAGGAGCTTCCTTCAGATTTTGTGTCTCCTTCTTTCTGCCCCTTCCACCTCCCTCTCTCTCTCTCTCTCAAAAATAAATAAAAAGTCATTAAAAAAAATTTTTTTAATCTGACACTGTGTGTGAAGGCATGTTGTAATCTAGAAACATGTGAGCAGGCTTCTCTGGGCCGCAGAAAGAGGATAAAACATTATTCGGCAGGTTTCTACTTCTTCGGTTTAAAATTTCCCAGAGGCACGAAGTCCATTCTTCCAGGGGGAGTTAATTCAGCCACCCTCTTTCTGCCAACAAACAGTGGTTCTTTCAAGAAAAAGGCAACTTCTTTATTTTCTCCTTTTGGAACTGGCCAGAGGAGTCCCATATAACGCAAGATTACAAAGCTGGCAGCGGGAAGTATTGGCAAGACTCGATTGAATATGCTGCGATTTGTCTCAACAAATGTTACCAGGTAAGTGGCAAAGGAGTTTGGCACACCTGTGCTAAGGGGCTGCAGAAAAAGCAGCTGCCTTATTGTATATGTTGACTAAGAGGAAGCAAGGCTCTATCCTGGGAAATAGATTGTTTGTGGAATAATAGAGGGTGTTTTTGTTGCAAAAGCAATTATATACAACCTATTCCTTAAGAGAAATCCTCAACTTCTTTTCAAAAATGCCAGTAAGTGGAAGAAAATGAAGACAGCAGGAAGAAGAGAATGCATTTCAAAAGCAAGCAATTGTTCTCTCAAAAACATGAAGCCCTCTGCAATGTCCAGAGTTAGAGTGATCTGATGGGCACATCTCAAAAATAACCACTAGGGAATTGTCTCACTGCCCCACGATCCACATTTCCCGAGAGCTGGGCCTGAACACTGAGGGTTTTATGAAATGGTTTTGTCTTCACGAAGAACCTTCATTCAAAAAATGCCCATGTGACGGACACATATTGATGGCAACTGTGTGAGCGCCGTGGCCACAGGTTACAAATAAGATGGTGTGCTTGTCTTCCAAGATCACAGTCTACCAGAAGAGACAGACGTGCAAACAGTCCTTAATTAAATAAAATTTAATTAAACATGCATCCCTGCTTATGTGGTTTATCTCAGTGTTTTCCTCCTGGCCTGTAAAGATCAGACTCCCAACACAAGTCTATCTGATTAAGTCTTCCACAAATGTTTCATGTCCTCCTGTGTGAAATATATTATAGGAGGTCTTGGCAATTCCTTTTCTTTATTGTAAAGGTTAGCAAACATTTTCTGTAAAAAGGCCAGAGAGTACGTATTTTAGGATTTGGGGGCCAGATGGTCTCCATTGCAACTATTCAATTCCAAATGAATGCAGCCAGAGACTATATATATATATATGGGTGTGGCTATACTCCTATGGTATTTAATTCCCAAAAATAAATAGCAGCCCAGATTTGGCACATTGGCCATGATCTGCTGACCTTGCTACACTCAAGGATTATCCTGAAGCTTCCTGTGCTAAAATGGAATTTTTTTACAAGACTGCATCTGCTACTTCTCCTCATCAATATCCTTATCCACATTCCCCTGTTTTCTGGGCATTGGTCAGAGAAGGGAAAGCAGATGAGCCAGAGGCAGCCAGTGTTGCTGTCCTCCACTACTTGAGTGTGTGAGAATTTCATATTGGCACTAAAATTATCACAAGACCTAATGAAGTGCATTGTACCTCATAGAACACAGGAAGTTCTGCTAGATGGCTAGGAGAATAAAGTAAACTGTCGGAAGCTTTTCTGCAGAACAACATGGTGAGCAATAGAGAAAAGAAGCAAGCCAAATAAGCTAATAATAATAATAATAATAATAATAATAATAATAATAATAACAGGAAGCCTAAAGGAAGAGCAGAAAGAAAGAAAAGCAAAGAAATACTTTGGGTGGAAATCATTCTGATCTTGTATAGGGAATACATATGGCCCTTGATAAAACACAACAGTGGGGCACTCTTTCTTGGAAACTGAGGTCTAGGAGCTCTGAGATAAGCCTTGCTGCTTTAAAGATCCTTGGGGTATGTTTCTGTATCTTGGCTGTTGTAAATAACGCTGCAATAAACATAAGGGTGCATATATCGTTTTGAACTAGTGTTTTCATTTTCTTTAGGTAAACACCAGAAGTGGAATGCTTGGATCATATGATATTTCTCTTTTTCATATTTTGTGGAACCTCCACACTGTTTCCCATGGTGGCTGCACCAATCTGCATTCCTACCAACAGTGCATGTGAGTTCCTTCTTCTCCACATCCTCGCCAATACTTGCCTTCTGGAGTCTAGCCATTCTGACAGGTGTAAGGTGATACCTCATTGTGGTTTTGATTTACATTTCCCTGATGATGAGTGATGTTGAGCATGCTTTCATGTGTCTGTTGGCCACCTGTATGTCTTCTTTGTAAAAAATGCTTATGTAATCCTCTACCCATTTTTAATCAGGTTTTTTGTTGAAGCAATCCAAGTGCCCATCCATAGATGAATGGATAAAGATCTATACAATTCCATTGTGTATATACACACAATGGCATATTACACAGCCATATAAAAGAACGAGATCTTGCCATTTGCAACAACATGGATAGGCCTAGGGAGTACAGTGCTAAGTGAAATAAGGCAGACAGAGAAAGAAATACCACATGATTTCACTCATAGGTGGAATTTAAGAAACAACACAAAGAAAAAGAGAGACAACCCAAACAACAGACGTAAACAGAGAGAGCAAACTGCTGGTTGCCGAAGGGGAGGAGGGTAGCTGAATGGGTGAAATAGATAAAGGGAGTTAGGTATATTGATCCTGATGAGCACTGAGTAATGTACAGAATTGTTGAATCACTATCCTGTACATCTGAAATGAATTTAACACTGTCAATTAATTACTTGACTTAAAAATAATTTTAAAAATACCTTGATTATGGACAGAGCCACCAAGATGCATCCCCCACTTCAAAAGTGTGTCTTTCATTGCTCTGGGTTCTACCTCCCTGCAGAGGTATGGGGCACTTACTGCATGGTGCCGGCCATGGCCAGCACAGTTAAAGGTTTATGATGACAGGAAGGGGGAAAGCCTGGTGAGTTAACCTCAGAGGTCTCAGAAGCAAGCTTGGACCAAATACTTGGACAAGAAGTGGCAGGTACAATTCTCAGGGCAATCCCCACGCAGAGGCAGGGACCAATGAAGACAGCAGAAGCACTGAGCTATCTGAGGAAGGTTCATTCAGTAGCGTGAATTTCATGCATTCAAGGGCAGTTTACATGTGATAAGAAACACAACCTTTCTGGCACCAGAGAGCAGTGTTTAGGCTCAACATAGAATCCCACTTTTTTATGTTTTATTTGAATGAGGTCACATTTCCTCCTCCTCTTCGACCTCATTCTCCCCTTTGTTCTTTACAGGAAAGAAAGCACTGAAATCTACAAGGAACTGCATATCAAAAAAAGTGTCAGGTTAAATGGCCCCCTTTTTGGAAGCGGAGGAACATAACTACATTTAAACACACACACAGACACACACACACGCATACACACACCATCTTCCATGTTACTCAGACCCCTCCAGTATCAGGCCCCTGGTTTTCAAAGCGCTTGGAGAAATATAGGAGTCCAGGAACTCAGAATGTCTACTACAAAGAACATACCTTGAACCATGCTGACAAATTGACCCCCTGCCTCTACAATCAGGCTTGGTGGCTCTCCGACCGGATCGTATTTTATTAATAGGTCTCCCTCATGTGGACAGCCCCCCTCCCCTCAGAGGGAGAAGTATTGACAGCAAGAAATGTATTTCCCCGCGAACATTTCGTTCATGTCTCAGACGCTTACCAGGTGTGGTTCCTCATCGAATCGATTGTTAATTGTGGTAAAGACTTTGGGGTAGAAGGCACAGGGGCATCTCCAAAAGAACCAAGTCATCGGAAAAATCAATTTCCACAGCTGCAACTTTGTAACGGCTCTCCAGTGAATAAGCATTCAGCTCCATTGTATTCAAGGTGAGCATTCTTTTCCTGTGGCCTATCTGTTGTGAGTTTCATTGGCCTTCAAGGATAGAGCCTCTTAAATTTTGAGAATCTGCACACGCTTTATTTTTTTTTTTTTTTCTGCCTAATGAAAACCCCAAACGCAAACCCCAGGGCTACTCGATTTTGATGGGTGCACAATTCTAGGTGTTTCTCCTCCGGTCCCATCCCCACCCCCTACCCCGGCCCAACGCCCAGCGCTACCAATAAATATGTGAAGATCCTTTTCTTGGGGAGGTCTGGTACCTCTTTATTTTTATCTTATTCTGAAAAAGGACGCAAGGAAAATTGCTGTCTCTCATTTTCAAATAATGCTCCAAGGTTTCTGTGCATCCTTCCAACGGGAGCCAATCATGGCCTGTTAACAACAAGAAAACCAGTGATCTGGGGATGTTTAATGCCGCATGGGCTCTGGAAAAAGGAGGACTCTTTCATTTCGCATACTTTGTCTCCGCCCTGGAGCTGCCTGACATAATGGACTTTTACAAGGAGCTCTGAAGCAATTGGCAATTAAGTGGTTTGAAGGGGTGCTTCTGGGCTGCTGTGAAAGGCTTCAGGTGTGAAACGCTTGTTTTCAAGAGCACTGAACAAAATGTATGGTTGCTTTCAGCGCCCCCTGTGTCCTTCCCGAGAAAGGGGGGGAGCCGGGGGAAGCAAGGACACTCAAGAGCAATTTGCTATTCAGCATCTGAATGCTGGACGCTTTCTCCCCCCCACAATCCTTGTGCGGCTGGTGAGGGGGGCAGATTGAGACGGCGCAAACAGCTCTTGGCACAATAGTAGATCAAGAGAGAGGCAGGGAAAATGAGGCCAGGGAGAATGGATGCCTGAATGAAGGGAAGACGGCTTGATTGTTAATTGTGGGTAAATGTGTTGCAGGAGTGAAAAGGGTTCATGGGCTACTTTAAAGCTATACCCAAGCAATAAGTATAGAGAGTGGGGAAATAAGGAGATGGTCTTGACCCTTTTAAGGACTATAGTAGTACATCTGGCCCACTTGAAAAAGTAAATTGAGAACTGTTCAAAACGGTAGGCAAATGCATATGTGTGTTCGAATCCCATTGCCTGCGAGGGGGAAAAAAAATCTGGCAAGTCCTGTTCACACTCAAGGTGCACTTTCAAGTAGAGCCGATTCTTTTTGAGTATTAGTCAATAGGACAAAGATAATATGCAATAAGGACGCTGTCAACTAGATAAATATTTAAAATATGACTTTTCCTCAAGAATACAGCCTTCTGTTCTGGGATAAAATATATTTGCACTGAAGCTAGCGCAAGGGTAAAGGAAACTTCAAACAGTCTTCATGAAGGATATTGTTCCCTTAGTTCTGTTTCATGTCACTTTTCCTCGTCTGACCTTTACTTCCAACATATTGATTTTTTCCTAACCCAGCCTTGCTTTGCAGAAAAAAGGGGTATTGAGTCTTTGAGCTGCTTACATATCACTATTGTACATGCATCCTTAAAGGTGAAGGAGCCCCTTTCAGCAGATGACGGGCTGACTGACAATGTGATTAGGATTGTCTGAATACTTTTCATTTTAAATGTAGGAGGCCACATGTATCAATCTGGGAAAGGAGACCGGAGTGGACTCGAATCGGGGTGTCTTTTAAATGTTTCTCAAAGAGTTCTGGTGTTTCTCTGAGCAACAGCTTCTCAAATAGAGTATATACCACATAAAACTTTGCCAAAGAACACTGGAGCTCTCTAATTTGCTGATGCTTTCTTTCCTAAACATACAGATTTTATCAAAAACTAATTAATATCAAAGTTCTCCGGGCTAGGCTCATTTTTGTCCCTAACATTCTGGTTTCCAGTCCAGTGGGGGCATTTGTAAAATATAATGATCTAAGCACACGCCGTGTTATTGAGGCTGAGTATGTTACTCATCCCATTACACCATATAATCAAAAGTACAAAAGGGCGGGGCGCCTGGGTGGCTTAGTCGGTTAAGCGTCCGACTTTCGCTTAGGTCATGATCTCGCGGTTCGTGGGTTCGAGCCCCGCGTCGGGCTCTGTGCTAACTGCCAGCTCAGAGCCTGGAGCCTATTTCAGTCTGTGACTCCCTCTCTCTCTGACCCTCCCCTGCTCACGCTGTCTCTCTCTCTCTCTCTCTCCTAGAAATAAATAAAACATTAAAAAAATTAAAAAAAAAAGTACAAAAGGGCAGTAAGCAATCAGATATCCGTGCTTCCCCGCTCACCTCATCCCAAAGAAGGCTTTTGAAATCATTTGAGATGCTGCAGAATTTTGGAACTTACTTGTCAACTGCTACCCAGTGCTTTTTGTGACCAGATAAGAGGCATGAGAAGAGGAAGGAAAGGGTTCCTCTTTCCTTTGTCCTGTTCCATTCCAGAATGGTGTTATGACCATGTCAGTACCAGGGCCACCTTGTAGAGTGAAGAAAATTATAAATGGCGCCCTTAGGGTTGTGCCATGAACATTTTTATCTGGGGCCTTGTAAGAAGCCCAAGTCAAGGATTCAACACAGCATCCCCTCATCTGATGTATGATCCCAGGTAACTTAGATGAATTGCATGTTTGTGTCTACGTTTTAAAATCCATCCTGCTGTCCACATCTGCTGCTGTGGTATGGTCTTGTCTACCATCAGAGAAGAAAAAGCTAAAACCCTTCATTCAAGACTCCAGCACAGAAGATGACTCATTTGAACCAAATTCTGTTAGCTCCCACCTACACTGTGGGTCCAGTCCCTCGTGAGATCATTAGGTCTTATTTATTGACAGCCTCACCATCACCAAAAATCTATAATGAAGACTAACACAAACTTGACTCCAATGTTCCTTTCCCAGTAGAGAATGAGGCTTCTTCATTTTCTCTACATGCTTAAGATATCAGTGTTCTAAAGGTACCTAATCTATTAGTGTGATGTCTTCTTGGACCTATTTGCCTCACTGTTTTAGCACATGTCCAAATGCTCCACAAAAATTTCTAGAATCAGCACGTCTTTAGGCTCATGCTTAGGACCAATTTCTCTACTGATGAGTTGGTTTCATAGCATTTGAGTTAGCATTGGCTTTTCTTCAAGGAGATAACGTGTTTGCTGTACACTTAGTTTAGAGTGGCATCCCGCCCCAAACAGAGGTCTCCAAGGTGAATGAGATAAATTCACAATTGCCATACTCAGAACTCCCCAGTCTACTCCAAAGCAAGAGTTATATTAGGTTCAGTTTTGGCTTCCTCACAAATGTGCTGTTGGTCTTGAGCAAGCCTTCTAAGTTTGTTTTAATTATTTTGAGAAAGAGATGGAGTTGGGGAGAGGGGGGAGAGAGAGAGAGAGAGAGAGAGAGAGAGAGAGAATGCCAAGCAGGCTCCATGCTGTCAGTGCAGAGCCCGATGCAGGTTTTGAACTCATGAACTGGAAGATCATGACCTGAGCCAAGATCAAGAGTCGGTCACTTAAACAAATGAGCCACCTAGGTGTCTCTTGAGCTAGCATTTCCTCTCCTTAAGGTTCAGTATTCTTCTCTATAAAACAGAAAAAATAGAACCTGACACATAAAAAGAATAGAGATAAAATGAGATCGTCAATTTACAGGACAGTAGCAGTATTATTAAACCAAGCTATTAATATCTGTGCGGCAGCCTCTACCTATTTGTCATCAGAAACACAGGGTGGAGAGTCATCAACAAACTCCCCTCCTCAGGCGGTACAAAGTGTCCTGATGCATTGAATCAACAGAGTGCCAAGTTCAATAGGCCATTTTCCATCCTTTACAAAACTGATAGATCAGGCTCCACTGCCGGCAATGGCTCAGATTTCCCAAGGGGCTCCATCACCATTGCTGGTTCACAGTGGGCAGGACTCCATGCCTCTTCCTCTCTTTCTGGCCACGGAAATTCTTCAAAGATTGAGAAACAGCTTCATAGTGCAAGGCCATCAGTTGTAGAGATACCTTATTGTTACAAAAATGCTCTGTCGTTTTTTAAGCAATAAACTTCCTATTTAAGTCCTGCTATTTCTTTTGTGTACACATTTAGTTTGAATATGAATAACTCTTTATGTTATTTCATCTCACTCTCAATTCTTTCTACTCTGGCAGGAAAATATCGTCAACCTTCCGACACACACCATGTATAGTTGTTTGGTCTGTGCCCCAAATGGGTGATTTCTCAATGCATCATTTTTTCTTCTGTTGTAAAAAACCATTCTTAACTTTTTCTTCCCTAGGATATCTCAAAATGTGTTTCTGAAAGTGTGTTGAGCAACACTAGTCTCAATAGTTAGCCCAGGGGATTTTCAAAAATGAATTGCATTGTCTGATAAATTTGGAAAATAGGGATTAAACAAAATTAGTAGATTTTTCTCCTTCAATGACTTACAGAGTCTTCTGTTTGCTAACGGTAAATGTGTTCTACAGGTATGTAATATATATATTGTAGCATTTCCCAAATTATTTCAACATGGAGTAATTTTTTCCCTCACTGTATCAAGGGTCTGGTATTTCATTAAACACACTTCTAAAAATTATGTTTTAATATCATCCATTACATGACATCTGCCTTGTTCAGCCTCTCCCCTCCTTTTTCTTCTTCTTTTCAAAGTTTATGTATTTATTTTGAGAGACAGAGAGAAAAAGAGAGAGAGAGGCAGAGAGAGCGGAAGGGAGAGAATCCCAAGCAGGCTCCATTCTGTCATTGCAGAGCCTGATGTGGGGCTTGCACTCAAGAACTATGAGACTGTGACTTGAGCTGAAATGAAGAGTTAACTGACTGAGCTACACAGGGTCCCCTCTCCCCTCTTTCTTCTGAGAAAGGTCCACTCTTTCTCCATCCCAAACACACTTCTCTCTATTACTCTTTAAACCTTTCATGGACTTTTTCTCTTTGTGATCTATGATAACATGATTTCTTATTTTTTTTTTTTACTTTTTGAGAGAGAGAGAGAGAACACAAGAAGGGGAGCAGTAGAGAGAGGGAGAGGGGGAGAGAGAGAGAGAGAGAGAGAGAGAGAGAGAGAGAGAGAGAATCCTAAGCATAAGCAGGCTCCATGCCCGGCACAGAGTCCAATGTGAGGCTTGGTCCTACAACCATGAGATCATAACCTGAGCCAGAATCAAAAGTCAGACGCTTAACTGACTGAGACACCCAGATGCACCTAACATGACTTCTTCGTTAAGAACATGTGATCATCTTCAACACAATACCTTTCTCACCAATGTTGCCTTTTGGTCAGATAATACAATTTGCTTCAATGATTTTCATTAAAAATCATTGGTGGCTTTATCAAAATCATTTTATGATCAAATTATTGCAGGTTTCCTCTGGAAGAAAGTATTTCTGATTACATTAAATCATTTTTACTATCACCTGGAGAACCACATTTTCATCTTCTGAGAAACAATTTGAAATCTGGAAAAGACGGGGGGAAGCAATTTTGTATGCAAAAATAGTGAATATCCCAGGCAATACTGGATGTTAAAGAACCTCTAAGCAGGTTTCCTATGAATGGGTTTAGAACTCTATGAGTTCCTACAGTTGTGTGCAAAGGTAGGTGTGTGTGTGTGTGTGTGTGTGTGTGTGTGTGTGTACCTTGTTCATTTTCCTGAGTAGTAGATCAGTATTTTTCAATAGATCCCTAGAGACATCATGACTCCAAGAGTTAAATCATCTAATTCAAATCTCTTATTTTACAGAGGAGGAAAAGTAAGTCCCAAAATAACTCATCTGAGGACCCAGCAAGTGAGTTTTAGAAGTAGAATCTAGATCATTGCTGTGCCCTTTAATTCCTCTATATTGTGAGTTAGTGAACTAACAGAACACAGAAAGGGGAATAACGTTGGTGGCATATAAGACCCACCTTGTTCCAGGGGGGAAAGACCAACCCACAAGGACTTCCACTCCAAGTGAAACCAGAAGTCATAAGGCTGATCTGTTTCTTTTCTTCCTTTTAATTTGTCTTCTTTTTTTCCTCCTCCCAAAACTTGGGGCAGGTAGGTTTTAATCTACTTACGATAAATGATAGATGTTGTAGAGGCATCCTTAATAATGCCTAGTTGTCAATGAGCTGTTGAAAGCACCATGTTTCTCTCATGGGAGGTAAAGGATACGCCACATAATCTTGGGAAACATTCTCACTGTTGGAGGACAACATGGAAATTGAGTTTGCCTCAAGCAAACCCAAACCAGTGAAGAAATTATGAAAGATAAGTACTAACCTCGTGAGGGAAAAACAAGTTCATTTTGGTCCTAAGTATGTTCTCAATGCTCAGCGTGGTGCTTGGCACATATCTAGCTACTCTATGGATAAATGGTGATGAATGAATATCGTCAATTCCTGTCTATTGGCAATTTCTGAATCCCATAGTCTCCCCACACATTCTAGTGAGGAATCCTCCACTCTCTCATCTTCCCCAAGGATAGAAAGATGTGCCCAACATAGTTAAAATACAAATCTGAGGTGAATTTGGGCTTTGTGACTTCCGGATGATTATTGAACACCAGTAAAAAGAATGCAGGAACTGAGGGTGTTAGCTTCAATCAGCTTTCACTCGTTTACTCCATTAGTCTGGACCCCCTCATTTCACATAAGATTTAAGGGAGTTTGCTGACATGATTAGACACCTGTTTAGCCAGCACTTGAAATGTGAAGCTGGAGAGATGCGAAGAAGAAAGGAGGCTTACGGGGAAAACATACAGAAGAGAATTTCATCCAGGGCCTTGTAAAACAAGGCCATAGAGCAGTCTGGGAAATCTGCATGCTGCCATGTCTTCAGGTGGAATGAATGACACCTTCCTCATTGGTCTTACTTTACCCCATTTGTCCATATTTACATCGTCACACTATTTTCCTCTCATTCACTCCATCACCAGCACCTTGTGAAGTGCCGGCACTTAATAACATCTCAATAAAAGATGGCTGATAGAAAGGTTGGACCAGAAATGCTCGGATCCCAATGAAACTGTAGTCCCTACATTTGGAGAAGTTTCTATTAACCAAAAAATGGAAACTCAAGTCCCCAGAATGTAGAGCGTAAACCCAACCACTTCTTCATAGCTGTTCCAGATTCAGCCTTTTTCAAGCCAAAATTAAAGACTTTGTCTTTTTTTTTTTTTTTTTTTCATGTGCCACTTTCCACTCTAGACCTTAATCCCCTCTAACTTACCCTAGGGAAAACCAAAACTGTAAATCCATTCTGGAAATTCTATTTGTTTAGGAAAATTATACAAAACACCAAGGCTAAAATAGTGCCCTGAGTTGATGCAGAAACCTCTGTGCAGAGAAGTCCTCCAAGGATGTTAAACGCTTTCCAGGCAGATTCCTTATTTCAAAGGCACACCTGTTTTTCTGCCATAAAATAGCTCCTGTGTCTTTTATTTGTCTTTGTGTAGGTAATTACTAGAGTTTACAAATACTCCTTAAAATATAATTACTGTAGATTTGCCAAGAAGTCCCACAAGCTCTATGCAACAGTTTTTGAATTGTGTTATATACATGAACTGTGTTGGTTTTCAAGAATTATCGCCTGCACCCCACCGAAACTCGGTGACAAAACCGGAAATGGTAGAAATTACATAAAAACAAACCTTCCGAATTTACAGTGACTTTTTCCACTTCCAACCTTCAACCCCAAATCTTTTTATCAGGACTTCCTCATAGAAAGCTGGAACCAAAAATGGCCCAGTGAGATGACAGAAATGCAACTCAGGCATTGCTACCCAGTTGATGGGTCTCGGGGTCTGTGTCAAGCTGCCATTTACCCAACCTGTCAGTGACATCTCCTTTCTCTCGCTATAATCTTTGGAAGTTCTATGTCAACACCTACCTATCAAATCAAAGTAGACCGTTATTTATTACTGTTTTCACACTCATGGTACAACAGGGAATGTATCCAAGAGTCAGTTTCCTCACATGTTAAATGGGCCTTATAAGAATATCTGCTATGTAGGGTTCCTGGTGGCAGTGGGGCAGGAGGGAAGCTTCCGGAAGTAATTCATATAAAGTGCTAAGCACAAAAGTAGACACTGAATACCTGTAAGCTGTTCGTGTTGTTAAGGACCCATCATATCGACAATTTCAACATCTCCTCCGCAGCAGTCAGAACTCGGCAAAAGCAAATTTCCCATTTTAATATTCATGTAAATAGAGTTTTCCATTTACATGCTGAATATGAGATTATGAAATGGAAAAGCCATTCAGAAGAACGCATTACCAGAACCAACATTTTGAAACACCAACTCAACTATCAAAGTACTTTCACACTCGAGTTTCAGTAAAAAGGAGGAAGATGCCACCACTCCCCCAGGCCTTTGAGCTCCAGCATTAGGACTTTGAAGCCCAGTACAAAGGCGCGGCAGAGGGCGACCGCATATACCTTCACACATGTGGCCACACAGGCACAGACACTTTACATATCACTTACTGCTGCATATTCTTATCCCTCAAGGCAGTTAAATGTGTCAGAGAATTCTTTTTTATTATCCTTTTATTTAAATGCATAATCAGAATAGTTACCAGGGAAGAGCTGGTGAGAGAGGGGAAAAAAAATAGTTCTAGAGAGTCGAGACTTCTATTGATCTAAGAGCTGCTTCATAAGCTCTGAAAGTTCTATCCTCAGTGCAAAAGTGCCTGAGTCTATTATTTGCAAATTAATAAGCTGCAAAAGGCAATGCGATGCTGGGGAAAAAAATGGAGTTGTACAGTTTCAAATCTGGTATCCAATTCCGAGAATTCAATTCAAGAAACTTAAGAGGTATAAAGCAGTTTCCATAACTTTCTTCACGCATTGTCCTTGACCCTCTGCCCTTGCTCTTCACCTGACTCTCTGATCTCCAAGCTAATGACTTCCATTTCTATTCTTTCAATCTCAATCTCTCCTCCAAACTCTGATTTATATATCTAACTGCCTCACAGGTGGAGAGCCTTGAAATACCTCAACCTAGGGCTCCACTTACATTTCCTTAAATGTCCAGATGCACCCAGTTTCCAATGCTAGAAAACTTGTTTGTCTTAGAGGTGTCCATTTTTCTTCCCTATATATCCTACACTGACCCAACACTCACTCTCCCTAACAACCTTTTGGCTAGGTGTAGTCAGAGGACACAATGTTTTGAATCCTAAGAAAGTCCTTGCATTCTATCTATAGGCTTCTCTTTGTCCTTTCTCCTGCAAAAATGAAGATGTGATGGCTGGAGCTGCAGCAACAAACTTGTGTTCATGAGGCAATAAGCAAGAGAAAAAGGCCAATATCACTGGAGTTATGCCGGGCTTGATATCATTTGGCCACTGAAACCACACCAAGGCCACCATCTAACTTTGGTCTTAATATGGGACAGGTTGACTGCTATTTATTTAAGTTTCCAAGATCCTACATTTACACAGTTATAAGTAATATTAGTTCTCCAACAACAACAACAAAATTTTTTCTGACTTATTTTGGAAGGGTCCTAACAGAGTTATTTTTCAGTTTTCTCCCTTCTCCTTCTATAGTTTTTCCCAAGTCCGGCCTCTTCCACCCTATTAACTAACTGTTACAGTGTTTCCTTCTGCCCTCCTAAACTCTTTGGTGCAATTCCCAAGGAAAATGAATATGAGATGTTAACAGAAAATAGGTAGAGAAAACTAGATTATAACGTACATTTCCGAAAAACGCTAACTGCAACTTGAAGCAGTGAGATGCCATATTTCTGCCCACCAGATGGCCAGAATGCTAAAGGTCCACAATATTGATTGTTTCTGGGGAGATAGAAAATAAACATGTGCACACATAAGAAGTGACACCTCGAGGACTAGAATCGGGCATTAGTACCTCGGGGGCCATTGTCCCTGTGCCAATATGACACCCCCCAGTTCTGGTTATTGAAAACACTACATGGACTTTTCCTCTTTTTTTAACTGGTGACTTTTCCAACCACCAGCAGTGAGAAGACAATGAGGACTGTTGGATGAGTAAGGAATAGAAGGAAGCAGGGGGCACCTGGGTGGCTCAGTTGGTTAAGCATCCGACTTCAGCTCAGGTCATGATCTCACGGTTCGTGGGTTCGAGCCCCGCGTCAGGCTCTGTGCTGACAGCTCAGAGCCTGGAGCCTGCTTCAGACTCTATGTGTCCCGTCTCTCTGACCCTCCCCTGCTCACGCTGTCTTTCAGAAATAAATAAAAGCATTTAAAAAAATTTTTAAAAAGGAATAGAAGGAGGGAGAATGAGAACAATTGCAGAGGACAGGGTGCTGGACATAGCTTTGGGGAAATGTCTTGGAGGCCCTCTAATCTGTAAAGTGTGACTCTTTTAGTTTTAGATGATGCCAGATCCTGGTGGTCCTGGGGGTGGGGGGCACCTGGAGGACAGAGGCAAGAAAAATCCTTTACTCAGAAAGTAGGTGTATTGAACCAACAAACAAAATCTGGCCCAATATTTTAACAACTGGTGCAGCTATACTGGTGGCTAATAGTTAAATAAAATCTTGGGTTCCTCACCTTTTTGGAAGCCTTTATGTTCCTGCTCTTCTTCAGAATATACTGAGTGAATAAGTGAAAAAAAAGAATCAAGCAAACTAGTCAAGGAATAATAAAGTCAAAAAGGACAGAAAAAAAGGAAAATAATAACATCAATGTCAATTGTCAATGATTGCCTCAAACCCTACAGTCTTCTCAGAGAATATACCCTATGAACTTCCCTGGTTTCCCAAAGGGACCTTGTGCACAACTGACCCAAGAGGAGCCAATCCTGAGGCCAAGTTGAACCTATCACATTTGCTCCATCAAGAATTGAAGTTCAGAGACATAGAGACTACATGAGTTGAATAAATACTGGTGAGCATTTGCCACCTACAGCCAATCTTTGAAGATCACTTTCTACATGCCAGGACGTTACAGAAAGTATCTCATTTAAACCTAGGAATTAGGTACTATTAACATCCACCTTTCACAGGTAAGCAAAGTGAGCCTTACAGAAGTTAAGGAAATTGGCTCAAGGTCACACAGCTGCTAAGTGACAGAAGGAAGACTGAAACACAGGCAGGTTCCCTCTAGACCCTGTGCTCTTCACCACTAAACTGCCTGGACAGAAGAGTTGCTTGAATTGGGAAAATGGACGTGGCCACCCAAAGCTCCATGCCAACCACTACTAGGAAGAACAGACAAGCCCGTCTACAAAGAGAAAGAAGAAAATGGATCAGAGACTGGAGAACGTAGGTCCAGAAGGTACTGAAGCCTCACAGGAGAAAAGGGAGGGGCCCAGGGCACCACACTCCAATCCTCATGGGGCCAAAACTGGAATTGTAATATATTCAACGATTGTTTAGAGAAATTTTCCATCCAACTCCCTCTGCTTAAGCCAGCATGATTGGTTTCATTTTCAAAGATGACATGAGATCCAAGAATGACCCACTTCAGAAAATGAATTCGATCCTGGATCTGCAGAACACTGTCTGTGATGGATTTTGACAGAAGCCCCATCATATCTCCAACTCTTCCCAGGAAATCTCCGTATACTGTTCAGAGCGCCATCTTTCCCAGATGGCTTGAAACAAAATGAAAGAAAAGAAGTTAGGAGACAGGCAGACTAGAGGGAGGAAATGGAGAAAGAAAAAATAGGAGGAAGGAAGGAAAGAAGGAAGGAAGGAAGGAAGGAAGGAAGGAAGGAAGGAAGGAAGGAAGGAGGAAGGAAAGAAGGAATCAAAGTGCTTAACTTACTCTGAATGCCGAATGTGAGATAAAAACAAAACCATTGCAACAGAAGTTCGAGGAAGGTAGGAAGGAAGGATAGAGGGAAGGAGAGAGGAAGAGTAGAGGGGGGATAAAGGGAGTGAAGAAGGGAAGGAAGGAAGGAAGGAAGGAAGAGGGGGAGGGAGGGAGGGAGGAAGACAGGCACGCAGGCATCAGAAGCGCTTTACTCTGAATGCCAAGTGTGAGATCAACACAAAGCCATTACAACAGAAGCTCGATTCCAGTTCCCGGAGCCTCTGCCGTTAGTTTCTAGGGAGGCCGCCAGCTGCTGCTTTGCACCGCTGCCCCCTGCTTAATTAGCCCTTTTGGACCCACCACAGTTCAGCTGGACGGGCGTCCCGTTACAACTGATAGTCGCCTGGAAATGGCTTTCGCAGCTGGGCCACAGATCCCTCACTCAGGGAGCCCGGGATTGGGCTGCTCAGCAGCCTTGTTCCTCCATAATGAATATTTCCGGAACTGCCACGTGGGGGCCTCTGTACCTGGGCCGGTAGAAGGGGCAAGCCAGTCGGAAGAGGTTTTGTTTTTGGAAAATGAGTGCCTCAGCTGTGCAGCCCCCGGGCCTGGGTGACAAGAGACTTTAGAGGCACCAGTTCTCCACCACGTGTAATGCAAGAGTGCCAGAGAAGAGAAGGCACAGAAAGGAGAGGAAGGGTCTTGCCTTCAGCTCCTGGCTCTGACCATCATGGCCTCAGGCTGCTGAGGGCATGAAGGGAAGGTGGCCGTTGCCGTTTCTGCCGGGTCTTTGCCTTTCCTCTCTGGCCATATCCACATGGTGTGCACCAGCTTTCTTCTCCAAAACTGGAACTTCCATCAAGAGAACTTAGAACAGTGTACAACTAGAAGGACCTTGCAACATGTCTTGCTTAACAACCTTGACTTACAGAGGAACAGAAGGAGGCCCAGAGAAACTCCATGGCTGAGTTTAGGCTAGTGGGTGGTCACCCCATGGACTTGAAGGAGGAGGGTCTCTTAAACTTTAGTCCCTCATGTATTCTTCCATCACCACAGCCTTGGGCTCACAAGGAGATGGATGGATGTAACAGCTTTGCAGGGATACAGGCTGGGGTGGGAACCCCTTCTGTTCTATTTAGGGGTTATGAGATCTTTGGGGGAGGGCAACTAACATCTATCTATCTATCTATCTATCTATCTATCTATCTATATACATATATCTATATTTATCTATCTATCCATATTTCTATCTATATAGAGATGGAGATGGAGAGAGAGACAGAGAGACAGAGAGATCCGTAATTGGGAGCTGTCATAATTACTTGCTGCTATTCATTTGTGCATCAAAACTCGTACTACCTTCAGTGCTTGTCAGCTGTGTGAACATGGCTGAATTATGAAACCTCTTTGGGCCTCAGTCCCACAACTGTAAAAAATACAAGAGAGTCGCTACCCTCCCAAAGGTACTGTGAAGGGCATATCCCTTACGCAATGTGAACGAGCCCTAACAATGCCTGATACAGAGTAAGCTCTCAGTAAATGGCTGCTACTTCATTATCCTTGTTACTATCATTTCCAAAGCAAAGTTGCTTATAATATAATTCTGACCTTATTACTTGCATATTTAAAATGTGTCAAAGCCCCCTTCCCTTCAGACTCGAGTCTGGGTGCCTGAAGTAGACATCTGTGGTTCTTCATGACTCGGTTTTCATGCCCATTTGCAACCTCATATTTCGGCAGTCTTTTGGGGGACTCTTGCTGCCTTACTCACCTCCTGCTCCTGGATGGCCTCTGCTTCACTCCAGTGTGCTCTTGTGTAGATCCTTCTGTCCAAACTTCTTTTCCTCTTTCCTTCCTCAGTGAACGCCTGTTTGCCTATTAAAACTCTGCTTGCTTGTCACCAGCTTCCAACTTGAGGATGCCGCTACACCCTTTCTAGGCTGTGCCCCCAAGATATGGCCCTGTCATAGCACTTAATGCCAGTGAGAACCTTGACTTACCTGCCAGCCATCTGCCTAAGCTAGGACTGGAATGTGACATTTACCTTTGTTTCCCCAGTCCCCAGCACAACTCAGTCCTCAATAAACAGCTGTAGACTGAATAATTCAAATCTAATAATAGAAATAAGAATATTGTATTTTGCAATAACATATGCATTGAGCGCAAAGCCTTGTACAGTTAAGGACTTGACAAACATATGTTAAATGAGTGAGTGAGTGAGTGAGTAAATAAGTGAATAATGAGAGAATATTTAGTACCTGTAACAATGAAATACTTTCATCTTCTATAAGCCATCATTTCAAATTAAAAAAATAATACTACCAACTGCAAAATTAGAAAAGTGGTCAACAATTAAAAGTTTTCAACCCTTGGGGCATCTGGGTGGCTCAGTAGTTGAGTGTCTCTTTGGCTTAGGTCATGATCTCACAGTTCATGAGTTCGAGCCCCAAGTCGGGCTCTGTGCTGACAGCTCAGAGCCTAGCGCTTGCTTCAGATTCTGTGTATCCCTCTCTCTCTGCTCCTCTCCCCACTCACACTCTGTTTCTCTTTGTCTCAAAGAAAAAAATTTCAAAACAAGTCTTCAGCTCTTAGCCCAACAATGTCATTGGGGCAAGCTTAGTAAGTCTCCAAGTTAATGAAACAATGATTGAGTTAATTTAGTTTAGCAGGGGGGAAAGCAAATGATTTAGTACCTTATAAAAGGGACACAATACGGAATTTTTACTTCTGGTGGCATTATAGTCAGTGTAAAGGAAATCAGGGATTTGGTTAATCCTGTGTGTGGCAAAGACTGACGAGAAAGCTTGTTTCTCTTTCCTGGGCAACGGGTTGAATTACATACTTCAGACTCCCCTAGGGTTAGGAAGAGACAATGTGGCAGAGTTCTGGCCAATGAAATGAGAGCGGAAGTGATGTTCCTCACTTCCAAGCCTGATGTCCCTTACCTGAGATCCCCCCTCATGAATTTTCCTCTTCCATGGGGTTCTTGAAAGCCATGACTTCACAATGGCAGAATTACAAGACGGAAAGAGACTTGGGTTTCTGAATAACTTATGTGAGGAAGATGCCCCCCCCTCCACCAACAAGATTGAAGTCTGATATGAAAAAGCAACCATCATTTACTGTATATTAGTCTTTGGAACCTTCAAAAATATTTTTTTTTTTTCGGATGGCCCACGCTAGTATAGTACATGGTACTTTGAACTATAGAGCTTTCAAATAAAAAAAAAATTCAATTTTATTTCATTGGTTAGACAGTCAGGGATATAACTGGCTCGATGGCTAGAAATCCATGTTAGGTGTGAAGCTCTAGGCACTGTAGCTTGGAAGGCAGATCCCGTGTTTACTGAGCTTATGACACTAACGGAAGAAGGTACAAAACACAATGTTAATGCGGTATGGCCACATTTGGCAAGATATTTGTTGGAAAAAGTGGACTCTGGAAAGTGTCGATGCTTTGCAAGCCTAGGTGAAAAGGAATAGATTCCAAATATAAGGCAACTTGTGGGGTCAGAAAAGCCAATTGTTTTTAGACCCTGAAGACTAAATTCTGGGATTCAGAAAAGCTGACAGGGACAGGGTCCCAGTGAGACTTCCTAGGTGACAGTGTCTTAGCCATGAAGGACATATCTGATGAAGAGTGTGTTCTTCCCAATCAGGGTAGTCACCAGCAAATTAAGAAAGACCTTTGAAAGCTAGTGTAAAGATAGAAAGCACACATGAGACACAATTTAGAAGGAATATCAGATGTGGTTGCTGGTACACGGAACAAATACATCAGCACCTACTAAGCTTCTGCAGGAAATCTTGTCGAAGAAATCATAAGTCTGGCTTAGGAAAACTGGAGTTCTTTGACAAGCTCTTTAAAACAACACTTGGGCCGGAAGTGGGCTGAAGAAGCTGTGTTCTTCCTCAATACCCATTTCAGATATGGCCTCAGAGAACAAACCAGGAGAAAATTCTCATAGGGTAGGTCAGGGACTACAGAGATCAGTACATCAGGGAGCTCCTCACAGACAGCAGGGTCAGGCCTAAGCAAGGAAGCTCCCTGTCCCAGGGTCCAGGGTAGGGGTTCTTCCAGTGTCTTCCAGTGGGATTTCAGAGGCGCTCTAGGCTAGTGATTGCTAACTATCCTTCCTCTGCTCTGTATTTTATAATGGATGCATGGGGGAAGGGAGCAGGTCACATTTCTTCTTAATTCATATGTCTCTAAACCATGGGAGTCTTTTCCAGACCTGACAGAGAGAGCTGAGTGTCACAGGGCTATCTTGAACTCTGAGCAGGATGCAGAACTGGGGGAGACTTTGGATTGTCTCTCTCGGCATGAGGATGAGCATGATCTACATAGGAAAGTAAGAGAAAATGTGGTGGACAGGGGATGAATTGTCATAGAGATGGCTATATGCTTACCAAAAATGTAGTAGAGAGAGAGAGAGAGAGAGAGAGAGATGCTTCAAGAAACTTTTTATAAAACGATTTTCACCTACCCCTCCCCGTGGATGTCCCACTTTTTCTTTACATGAACACTGCACTCTAGACAATCTGGGCTCCTTAGTGACCCCTAGAAATACTGACCCACCTCTGAGTAATAATCATGGCACCTCCTAAAAGCCACACTAGCAGGCATCAAGCTTCCCCTGTGAATTCTAGTCATCTTTCAAAGCCAGATCACCTGCAATGGTATCTCGGAAGCATTCCCAATGTCCTCTACCTTTCTTCACTTTTGTTAAGGCCTCATAGCAAGATCTGCCTTTCTAAATTATTCCAGAAAATACTTTCTCCACATTGTGTAATCTCCTTCCTTATGTACTAACATCCTCAAAATGGAGTGGTGTTATTTTTGCATCTGTCACCCACGCAATGCCCGGCACAGTGAGTTAACAGGGAACTGTGTTGTGAAGGAAATCAATTCCTTGAATTGGCCCCATCACACAGATGCAACATGGGTCACCTGTGCTCTCCCCTGAGCACACGGTCATAGGTCTCCCCTTCCTGATTTCTCCCAAAGCTCCACTTTTCAAACATTTGTATCTAGCCTTCCGGGACCATGTTTTCAAAAAAGTCAGTTTCACCCTCACAAACTTGCAGGAGCCAAAATGGCCTCTTCAATGGTTGAGCAGACGATTAATTGTGTCATAAAGGATGCCTGAAACCAAGAATTGCACGCACTGGGTGAAATACCCCATCTCTAATGAACATAAAACTACCCTGAGGGGAGACCTCAGCCTCCTCCCTCACCACCCAAATCTTGCTTCTATGCAATAAGTGATCGGCGCTCAATGGAGAGAAGGAAAGGCAGACAACAGAACCTTTAAAAACTTGCACCACGTTGCGTGACACACGAAGGCTTGAAGAGTTATGAAATGACGTGCGTAAAGAACCTGCTTGAGGAAGTAGTCCAAAATTCTGAAAAATGACTTGTTGCCCGCTGGAAAGGTCCTATAATTCATGAGCGCATTTCAGCAGCTAATGCAGTCGGTGATACTCTATAATCCTTACACATTCCAGAAACCCAGCTCTCTGGAGGTCACACCTAAGGGATACACTTCAGAAAAGTTACATAAACAACTGTGAACCTTAGGCAGGGAAAATGTACACTTTGAACATGTTGAAACTCTCCATATTAAGTCAGTTTAGCACTTTGATTAAAGAGTTTAATCAATCACCATCCTAAGCTGTTTATTAATCACTTTATCAAGGAGTTGATGCATTGCCGGTTTTAATAGAATCCATTTATTTTGATTTCTACCTACTTCATCTTTCCAAAGGGCTTTGCGAATCAGCTGTGATAAAAAAGGAGAGGGAGAGGGAGAAGGAGAGAAAAAAAAGCTAGTGAGAGAGGGTGGTAGCTTTGAAAACCTGGCAGGAAATCGCTAACTGCACCTCAACGTACTTTATTATCACCGCCCTACAAGGACTTGGCCAATTTATTACGGGTAAAAAAAACGCTCTGGGAAGTGAATGTTTGGGTGAGCCACACGGTTTAGCTCAGATAAACACAGGCCATTCGTTTGCTTTCACACCTGACACCCTCATGATATACGATCCTAATAAGATTAATCTCCACCCCCCACCCCCCACCCCACCCCCCCTTCTGGCCACTCTTTGTTCCAACCTATTTGAGATCTTCCACTTTCCTTCGGGGACGTTTTCCCCACCTTGGGCTACAATTTGTGGTTCGAGCTGAAGCCCTTGTTTCCTCACTACAAGGAAAACAAGATTTGTGGGAAGAAAGCATTTGTTATGTGGCTTAAATTTTACTCGGAGGCTTTTCCCTTCCTTACGCCTTTAACATGAAAGGAAGCGGTCTTAGGAGACGTCCATGCAGCCAGACACATCAGGTCTGAGCCCTGGATCCTCCGACGGAGTAAGACTTACGGTGTGCAGAATACCGCTCCTATTTTCAAGTACCTGTTCTTCTCGGCCAAGGCCAGGAATTTAGGAGGGATCGTGGTTATCTGCATTGCTTTATATTCTGTTCTTCTTGGGTTAATTCACAGAGGTGACAAACACGGCACAGATGAACATGTTAAGTACATATTTTCTTTATGCCCGGCTTCAAAATTCCTTAAATAGCTTCCTCCTCCGTCTCCGTAGTTTTTCACCAAGGGGAAAATAATGCCACGGGGGAACATTACCTTTTAACATTAGTATCAGAGGCAGGGAGAAATAAGTTGACATTTAGTGCGTCTGTACGTATTAGTGCCTGTTTCGTATTTCCATATACCGTCCCGTGTCGTTTTGATAACAGCCCTAAGCATTATATAATCCCTGCACTTTGGAGCTGTGGCCACGAGACGCACGTGGCTATTGAGCCCTGGGAAAGGGGCAGGTTCAAATCGAGATGTGAGGTGATAGAGCATAAAGAAGGCTGATGTGATGTAAAACCCTAGGCGTCACTCTCTCATTGAGGCACTTTTTACCGAGGAGACCACATAGACTGGGGAAACATTTTTATACCATCTTTCACTGCCATCGGGAACCATGGGAACATTGTGCTCTCCCGACATTTATTGAGCAGATGTTAGGTGGCAGGGGTACGCAGGGCGCACAGCTGCTTTCGAGGGGCTATGTTCCAGCTGAGGAGAAAGACCCAACGAGGGAGAAGGAGAGAGAGAGAGGAAGTGCCTTGTGGCACATAAAAGGAAAAATCAATTCGCAAGGCATTGTGGGGCCAGGGAATGGGAAGCCACGCCTTCTGGAGGTGGAGAGTACGGAGCTGGAGAGAGCTTAGGGGTTTTCTAGTGGAGAGCATGCCTAAGCAAGAAGTCAAAAATGCCCATTTGGAGAATGTTTTATTTTGGGTGTGTGTTTTGTTTTTGTTTGTTCTTTGCCTTTGTAGATCTGCAGGGAGAGCTGGGAGCTGGATGGAGAGTGGTGTGGAAGTGGTGCCACCCCGAGTGGAAGCTCAGCTCAGGCAGAGACATGCAGGTAGGAAGGCAGCATGGAGTGTACAGGGATGGTGAGCATGAAGTAAAGGGAATGGCGGAAAACAGAGCTGGAGATTCAGAAAGATCTTCTTCTTGGGAAGTTCTGAGTCTCGATGCCATGTGTAGGATTTATCCCTTTAGCCTGTAGTCTGGGAGAAGCTATGGACAGGTGATAAATAAAGAGACGTGATCAGACCTGATCCTCTGATGGGGGATAAGGGGGGATGGATTGGAGGTGGACAGACTGGGCAGAGAGATTCATATAGCCTCTGGCAGCAGTCCATGGAAGGCATGATCAAGAACCGTATAGAGGCTCCAGATTCAAGGCACAGACACAAAGTGACATCAGCAGAAACCAACCACTGACTGGATGCAGGAAACCACACAGGAAGAGCGGGCCTGGGCTCCCGAGGTCATGACCAGAGAAGGGGAGAGGAGGCTTAGGGGCAGGAATGGGAGCTCAATTCTCCACCAAGTGTGAGCTGACTGTGGACAGCCAGATTGGCCAAGCCAGGGAGTGGAATGGAAAGCTCCACTTCCAGATGGAGTGCCAGTCTTGGACTGCAAGTGGAGAGGTGGGAGTGAGTCATACACTGGAGGTTTCTGAGGTTCTGAGAGGTGAGGGAGTATTACCCCATGCAAGGGCCACCCCTCGGAGAAGACTGACTGATTAACAGTGTGTCCAGGGTAGCAGAGTTCTGGCTGGAGGACAACTAAGGTGAGTCTCTAAGTTTGGTGCAGGAAGGAAGTCATTAGGTATTAGAAGGCAAGTCATAAAGCGTCCCAGGGGGGAGGTAGTACAGAGCTTGAAGGAAGTTCATTGGTGAAGGGGGAGGAAAGAACTTGATTGCGGCTGGAAAGGGGCCCAGGGCCCGGGGAGATCTTTTAAAATGCATGTATTTTTAATCAGGCTAAGGGTTAAGAGAGTCTTTAGGAAAAAGAGGAGGAGCCAGGAAGTGGTTTCCCACAGACTTAGTCCTAGAAGAAAGAGAAAGGGTCAAGGTCAAAGGCAAAGGTTTAACATTGGGCTTTAAACAGACCAGCTCCCTACTGCTGCCCCTGAGACAGAACAAAGGGAAAACAGAGGAGGATGAGATGCTAGGTGTGTTGGTAGGTAGGACAGGAGTTCCAAAATGGCTGACCCAGGAGGTGTGATTGTCCTCCATGAAGCTGGGTCCTAGGAAAGTTCTCTACTGATCAATATGGAGAATGCGGAGTAACTAATCCAAAACAAGTTGAAGAATTGGTGGGAAGTGCTGAGAGGCTGGTGGAGTGGCTGTTCACAACCTTAGGCTATAGGTGGCTTTAGGTGCAGTGGGGGCAGAACTTTAGCATAGCCTGAGGTTGGCAGTTGGCTGGGAGGCTTGGCTTGAAGGTCAGCGTGGTTGAAAAACAAAAGGGGCTGGTAAACGAATGATTTAGACAGCTATCATGGCGTCCTAGCTGGGCTGGGAAGGAAGAGAAGCCTAACGGTGGCCAATGGATTGAAGAAATTAGAAAGTTAGAGGGTCAGAGCATTCCACTGCTCATTTAGTCCACTTTCAATTCCTGTGGCTGGTTATTCCTACTCTTGTTTTCCAAAGGAGAAACTGAGAGACAAAGGGCTACCTCTAAAAGAGACTGGCATTAAGTTGTGACGATCCTGAGTTTCGGGATCACAGCATTTGCATTTTTTTGTATGCCTCGTAAAACAAATAGGTGTTAAATAAATATGAATGAGGCAAAACCTAGGCCTGTGTCTTTGGCAGCCTCATCTGGAGGTTCATGCAGGTCACCCTTACAGATAGAAGTGAGGAGAAATCTACACTGAGGTAAAATGCTATGAAAATTAATGCTATGAAAATTAATGAAAATGCTATGATAATTAATTTTATTACTGAAATGTCATGTGAATCAATTATTTTGTACTAATACCTTAGATTTGACCTCTGCTTCTTCTAAGACTTGGCAGGGCAATTTGCCCTGGTGAACCTTTCCAGAACCTACAGAAGGAAGGGGGCAGTTTGTTTTTGTGGTCCCATAGTGTGTGGAGATGGCTACCACAACTCCTTATTGCTTCAGTGCACTGATTAGTGTGGACAGCAGTGATTGGGTCTTACCTATCTTTGTATACCAGTAGCTCCCTCTGGCTCCTATGCACAGAGCTGTTCAGTAAGTCTTTATCAAGCAAATGCATCAGGAGTATGAAATGAAATACATAAATCAGGTGACTTATGAGAGCCATTCTAGCTCAGGGTCTAGCTCTGGTGGGCTGTGATGGAGTTCCTAAATGGTTCTGTAATGGATCACAAAGGTCACATTTGTTCTCTCCAATCTGACCATCCTAACGGTGGATCACTAAAAAATCCCAGATATCCTCAGGGAAGTCCCAGAACAGTGGGGTCAGGCAACTTAATGGCTAGAGCATGATGTTAAAACCAGAATGCTTAGGCTTGAATCCGAGTTCTGTCATTTAAAAGCTACAGTGACCTTGAACATGGCCTTGGACAAGTAAGGTATATGGGCCTTCGTTTCCTCATTTTTAATTGTGGATAGTAAGAGTATCTGCATCACAAAGTTGTGATGGTTCAATGATTGAAATCATATAAATCTTTCAGAGTCGTGCCTAGTAATCATAAGTAGTCAAGAAAGCCAACAATGATTCTCATTGCTATTTCCAATGCAAGGTTTCTAGCATTAGAAGTGCACTTCAGCAAACCTAAAATTGTGGGAGTCTTTAAAGGCCATTTGGGGAGAGGAGATACAGGAAGGAGACAAAGCTGTTTGGAGACTGTCTCAGGAGCCTCAAAGACATATGGAAGGGACTTCTCGTTGGGGGCACCAGGAACTGGCAGGGGAGAGACAGATGGGTGAGAAGTTGGGGAAAAAGGCAGAGAAGGACAAGAATAGTCAAAGATGACTCCTAAGCTGTTGTTACTGTGTTTTATATTTCAGGATCTGGTGCTGTAAGGAGAAGCTTCTGGATATGGTAGACTTCCTATCACACAGAACATTCGAGCAGAAACATTTCCAGTCTCGGTAGAGAGACTGTGACTTGACACACGAATTTGGGGGCCGCCCACCTATTTAGAGCTAGTATTCCAAAAAGGAGTGGAGAAAAGAGAGATCTGAGGAGAAACCCGTGGGGGAGTGCCCAAGCTTAGGAAGTAGGAAGAAGGTAACAGTGGAGAATCAACAGGCAGATAGGACATGGATGTCTGAAGGGCAGGGATGTCTTGAAATTGAGGGTCAAAGGGCAAGAGTCAAATACTGAAGTCAGTTTTAAAAAGGGTGAGTCACAGGTCCTCATTCATTCATTGTGTTAGAATACTAACCAAATTCTACACCTAGTCTAGTGGTGATTTGATTCCCTCAAGGTACCGCCCCATTCAAGTCACACCTACTACCATAGTGCTAGGTGCGGTGGAGAATGCAAGAGGTTTTTTTCCTTTGATAGATCAAAAATGTGGCCAAATGAAAAAGAATATGAAATCGTCTGCCAGGTGCCAGCTAGCATCAGGAGTGGTATCAGAATTCAACAGCAAATTCATGGAATGTTTTATTCATTCATAAACATGGAGTAGTTACTTGTTGAGTGCGGGCTCCATTCCAGGCTCTGTGGGAGGCTCTGGGAATACCACAGTGAGGGTGGACGTGGTGTGTAGACTCAGGAAACTTAGAGTGGGGGCAGGGGGGACAGTCAGTATGCACATTATCTGATTAACTACATCCAGAGAATTCCATGAAGCAGCAGGTGCCGGCACTAGGAGTATAAAAGACAGGGGTCTAGCTCTGTCTGGAGGGCCCAGGCCATTTTTCTAGAGGAAGAGACATCAAGGCTGAGATTTGGAAAATGCAGTGGTGCAGTGCTCTAGAAAGAAGTCAAGGGAGAAAAGCCTTGATACAAGAAGGAATCTTTCTCCTTTAAAAGTCAGAAATTAGGTCAATGTGGCTGATGCACAGGAAGACTGAAAAGACGGACAAAGTGGAAAAGACAGGTGAGCGCCACACCAGGCAGTTTGGGGCCCAGTTAGGATGCAGGCTTCCGTCTAACAGCAGTGGGGAACCACCGGCCAATTTTAAACATGGATGGCTTTTGACTGCAGGGTAAATAGTGAATTAAAAGGTTGTTACAATTAGGCTATTACAACGTTCCTGGCAGGAGATGACAGTTGTTGGAAATACACAAATGTGAGAGATACTTATGGAGGAGCCAAATCAACAGGAGTTGTGACTAGGCACAGAGGGCCAGAAAATGGAGATAGCAATGTTGAAGCCCAGATTTCCGGTTTAAAGTGAAATCTCTCCCCTCTCCCTCTTCCCTTTTTAAATGTCTCTCAGGCTTACAGGAAAATCTCGAATCCCTAGCATGGACCTTCCACCCCTTCTACATGCTAGCTCCTGACTGCCTCTTCAGCTTGATTTTCCAACCTCTCATCCACTCTGCGTATCCACCACTGTGGCCTCCTTGCTGTCTATGAAGCACGAAAGAGAAATCCCCATCTCTGGTTCTTTGTCCCATTCCTGATGAGTTTCCAATGATATCTTCCTTCTATTCAGTCTCCTTCCATCAGAGCCTAGAACACAAATCTGATCATGTTGTTTCCTGAATAAGCTCTAGGGATCTGCAGCACAACATGGTACCTACAGTCAAGAGTAATTCATTGGACCCTTAGAAACTTTCAAGAGGGTAGAGCTCATGTCACAACATAATAAATGTTATTTATGTCCTTAACATAATAAAATTAAATCTCTATAAAAGAATGAAAATAAGTTTGGTTAGGAACCATTTGTCAATACCTACCACAGAAGCACAGATAAAAATAAAGATAGTTTTAGAATATGACCTCTTTTTAGAAACCCATCATTGGTGAAAAATTGACATGGAATAAAGTTCAAATCGCCATTTAGGATTTCTCAAAGCTACTGACTAATAAAAACTATTAGTAGACAGGATTATATTAGTGCCTTTAGAGGTTTGGGGGACACACAGAGAGATGTTCGATACAAATTTCTTAATATTCTCAAGTTTTGTGCTATAAATTGAAGCCATGTTGTCATTTTATTACATAATGTGTCCATGTTTATTTAAATACAGGACATTAAAAATGTGTTTCATGTTTATTTATTTTCGAGAGAGAACAAGCAGGGCAGGGTCAGGAAGAGGGGGAGACAGAGAATCTGAAGCAGGCTCTACGAGGTCAGCTCAGAGCCTGATGTGAGGCTTAAACTCAACAACCATTTTTATGTGTTCAGTTCAATGGTGTTGAGCCCATTTATGTTGTGTATCTGTCTCCAGAACTCTTTTCATCTTGCAAAACTGAAACTCTGTCCCCATTAAACAATGAGTCCCCCATTCCTCCCCCACAAGCCCTGGTGATCACACTTCCATTTTTTGTCTCCATGAATTTAACGACTCAAGGCGCCTCAAATAAATGGAATTGTATAGTATTTGTCTTTTTGTAACTATCTGATTTCATTTAGCATAACGTCTTCAAGGTTCATCCATGTTGTAGTATGTGTTCAATTTTCCTTCCTTTTGAAAGCTGAATAATATCTTATGCTATAAACTACATTCTGATTTTCCATCAGGCCATCGATGGACATTTGGATTGTTTCCGTCTTGCGGCTCTGTGTATAGTGCTGCTATGAGCACGAGTGTATAAATGCCTGTCCGAGTCACTTCTTTCAATGCTTTTGGATGTCTATCCAGAAACGAACTTGCTGGGTTATGTGGTAATTCTATTTTTAATTTTAAAAAAACTGCCAAATTGTTTTTCATAATGGCCACACCATTTTACTTTCCCACCAACAGTGCACAAGCATGCCAATTTCTCCACATTCTCTCCAACGCTTGTTATTTTTTGTGGGTTCTGTTTATTTTTTAGGGTGGTTACCATAATGAATATGAGTTGATATCTCTTTGTGTGTTTGATTTTTAGTCCCCTAAAGTTTACTGATGGAGAGCATCTTTTCTTATATGAGGACACTTTTATGTTGCCCATTGAAGTGACGCTCTAAGAATTACCAGCCTCCTTCCATTTTCCCTGCGATTGAGATGTATGACCTGAGCAGGTGTGCAAAGCTCTCTAGCTTTGAGAGGTAATCTACCTTTTCTGTTCCTTCACAGGTACCATGTTTTCTGGGATATCAGCTACAGTTCCTTGCTCATCGTGTGCTCCCCTTGCACTTTGTACATAGTTTTCTTGACCTGGAATGATTTTCTCCTTCTTTTCCACTTGTCAAAGTCTTATTCTATCTTCAGGGCTAATTATAAATCCTCTCCACCCCCACACTGGTCCTGATCCAACTTCTTTAAAGAGATAAATCACCGTCACTTCTATTCTCTATAGCGCTTTTCCATATTTTGCTGATATCAAGACGGAGTCATGGTCCTCAGGAGACTGTGAGCTCTTTGAAGACTGGCTTCATCATGTTTGCAGCCTCAGCAGTGAGCCCGGGGCCAGATGCATGTTTGGAGCTCCCAGATATGTCTTCCTCCTATGAATAGAGGGAGAGAGCTTTGCAGACAGGAAGAGCATGAGTCTGACTCCATATTAGAAAGTAGAATTTACATTTTCACAGAAGTAATGGGGCTTTGCAAAAGTTTAAGAAACTGCACATGGCTGGACATTTGAAATCTTCAGAGGCTAGAAATCTCACCAATGGGACCAGGCTTCACATAAGAAATTTTCAATAGCTCGATCAAAGCCAGGGAGTGAAGAGCAGAGGGAACAGTGGCTTACAGAAAGAGCTTACAGCCTGCCTAGCAGTGTCTTAGAAGAGTCGATAAAACTTTAAAATCAATATGCTGATGAAGTGCCTGCTAGAAACCATCATGGAATAGGCTGATGTTGTCCTAGGGATCTGAGAATAACCTCAGAGCACTGTCCCCATCCTATGCTTCATCCCTGTCCCTGGATATCTGTGTAGTTGAAATTCTTTGGAAACTCAGCAGTGCAGCGGCTGTTGACGGGAAAGAAAACAAAAATCCTGTTTTTACAAATTTTATTTAAAAGTAAAGGATAATTGTGGGAAAAATTTCGAAAACAGAGAAGGCTTAGACGTACGAGAAACGATATATAAGTCCCCACAATGAAGAGTTAAGTGTGATCTATTTGTGTTCCGTGAATACATTCTGGCATAACTGAGACCATGGTCAATACATAGTTTCATGTATTTCTTTATTAATGAGACAAGAGTATTGTCTCCTGTTGGTGAGAAAAATCTGCAAACATCTTTTTTAATAGCTGCATAAATTCCCTTACAATTTATTAAGTATTCTTCCACTGTCAGACATTGGAATTGTTTCCAATATTGAACTGAACACCTGTGTACACGAAACTTCTAGAAATGTTTTATGTTATGTCCTTAAATACTATGAAATGAAGATAATTAATGCCTACACAACAGTGCTGTTTTGAGGATTTTAAGATAGTATTTGCCAAAAGTACCTACCATGTACTTTTGTGCATCCTGAAATCTGAGGATAAATAACATAGTTTTGTTTCAATATTGATATAATGAGAGAAAAGTTAGTCATTATAGGATTGAAATCAGGGAATCAAAGGGTGTTATGCCAAGTATACATGACTAAATTGTCATAAATCTTGTTTCCTTACCACAAACATTTTTTTATGTCCTTTTCTTTCTGAAACAATGTAAGGATGTTATAATTCTAATTATATGAATTATATGTTCATATGCAGATGCACAAGCATCTATATTGTTGATTGTATAAAACTATACTGTAGGGATTCCAATTTAGATATTTCTAAACCATTCTACATACAGCAAAATAATAATGTAGCATATTATTAGTAATCTGAAGAAAATAAATCCATATGACAATCAGCTAGTTTATGAAACACAGAACAAATTGAATAATTCAGTACATCCCATTAGTTAAGTTACAAATGAGTCACCAAAAATGTTCTGATGACTCAGACTCAATAAATTTAATAAAGTATCCTTAAATCATCATTTTTGACAAATAATTTTATTGTTTTATAAAAGTACCTTATTCAAACCTCTCTCTGAATGTGGATGTGTCTTCCTTCTGGTATCTGCAAATAGGGCATTTTTTTAAAAGGTATTTTAACTCTTTTATGGTTTTTAAAGGTTTTTTCTTAAAGGTAATTAACACTTTCACAGTTTGCAGGACCTACATTTTTAAATTTCTCCATTCTCCATTGACTCTATCAATCCATCATTATTTTTCTCTGTACTACATGATGGAGGAAACATGGAAATCATCTATTAGGCAGCTAGCACACCAGGGATAGAAAATGTTGGGTAGAAAAGAATATTGTCTGTTTAATTGAAATTTAGCAGCAACTAAAACACAACATCCAAGCAGACCCTAACGATTCAATGCTGATCCCCAATGCTCAGAGGTAAGGAGCAGTTCTGAAAATCGAGTCACTCAGAAATTGTTTAGCCGAAGAAAGTGCCTTCAGAGCCTTCTCTTTCTGGGCTGAGGTTATCAGAATGGGAATTACCTTTACTGGAAATAAATCACATTGTTTTCTTCACAGGTGGCTCAATTTGGCTGTTTAATCTGAGAGAAATGACAGATTTAAGAGCAGAGGGAAAAACTCTTGGTTCATCAGGTTTGGAAGAGTTTGAAAGATATTTTATCTCTGTTTCAGTGTTTCTATCTGATAATCAGTTGTGTAGACTATAATTTCAGAGTAATTTGAAGCATGGAAAATAGAAAGGCTTACAAATAGGTATGCTTTGGAGTGGCATATAGATGGTAGTGGGCTAAGGTATTTGTTTAGAAATAATATGGTTTTTTTTTTCTGTCAGGTTTAATAACTTGCCCAAAATGTATGTGTACATATTTTCTTAGACAGTTTTCCAAAGGAAAAGGTCATGCAATTTCGATGACTGGCCACATAATGTACTCTATTTGGTCAGGACAGGAAACTAGCTGAGGTAGGAAAATAAATAGTTTAGAAAACCATGCATGATTTCTACCTGAAAGTAATACAAATACAAATCTTTATTTTGCTGAACTTTATTATAGCTCTATAAACTGCAAATGTAAATGGGACATACACAATTCAAAAAGAAATGGAAGAACTGAAATATACTGACTTTAATACACAAATAACCATAATGATTAACAAAGAACAGTAAATCCATGCCCATGCTTAGAAAATCTAATAACAGGGGCACCTGGAGGGTCCAATCAGTTAAGCGTCTGACTTTGGCTCAGGTCATGGTCTTGCAGTTCGTGGGTCTGAGCCCCGCATTGAGCTCTGTCCTGACAGCTCAGAGCCTGGAGCCTGCTTCCGATTCTGGGTCTCCCTTGCTCTCTGCCCCTCCCACACTTGCTCTCTCTCTGTCTCCTCTCTCTCAAAAATAAATAAACATTTTATTTTATTTTTTTTAATGTTTTTATTTATTTCTAGGAGAGAGAGAGACAGCGTGAGCAGGGGAGGGTCAGAGAGAGAGGGAGATACAGACTCTGAAACAGGCTCCAGGCTCTGAGCTGGCAGTCAGCACAGAGCCCGACGCGGGGCTCGAACCCACGAACCGCGAGATCATGACCTAAGCGAAAGTCGGATGCTTAACCGACTAAGCCACCCAGGCGCCCCATAAATAAACATTTTAAAAAGGAAAATCTAATAACATATTTTAAAAGCATACAATGCCAAAAAAAATTATCATCAGCCCCCCAGGGTGATATGTTGTGGGTGCACACATCCTAAGATTTGAACTAGCAGAACACCTAAAAGTATATCATTTTCACGATATCTTAGACTCCATGACATAAAGTCTAGGAATTGACCTGCAGGAAAAGGCTGATGGGGGAAATGCACAGTTTGTAAAGAACAGCCAGGAAGTATCCTGAGAAAACACTACACTCAAAAAATACATCTTTAGGGACGCCTGGATGGCTCAGTCAGAAGAGCATGCAACTCTTGATCTCAGGGTCCTGAGTTTGAACCCCAAGTTGGGTATGAACCCACTTAATTAAAATAAATAAACAAAAACATTTTAAAATAAAAGACAAACAGGGCGCCTGGGTGGCTCAGTTGGTTAAGCATTCGACTTCGGCTCAGGTCATGATCTCTCGGTTCACGAGTTCAAGCCCGGCATTGGGCTCTGTGCTGACAGCCAGCTCAGAGCCTTGTTCTAAGATTGACTTTGTCATGCCTTTGGCCAGGAGCACAGGGCTGAGTTAATTGCCAGCACAACATGGAATCTGGCAACCCATGCCACACAGTAGCATCAAGTTAATATGATTTATCTGTTGGTTGTTTGGAATGAAATAACTTTCAGAGCAGGTGCTATGGAGAGCTAAGCAGCTAAGACACCTAGTGTTACTAAAGTAATGATGACCACAAGGGTTATGTACTGATTTGGGTGCTTGCAAATGCACAGAACTGTTTACAGAAAGAAACTAGAGCTCTGTGCTGTAAACTACCAGCTCAGGTAGGAGCCAGTCAGCAGGGTTATTATAGTAAAAATAACCAAGAGGAAACCCCTGGAACCCCTTTCTTCATTGGAATGGAAAAGCAAAAGTATACCCCCAAGGGAATTACAAGAACCTGTATTATTATCAAAGATTTGGAAAATGGAGGCAAATTCCTACCACGTCCTTACTTAACTCCACTATTGGACTGGTTCAAAGGGAGGGAAGCAAACCATGAGAAACTCTTGAATGCCGAGAACAAACTGAGAGCTGATGGGGGCGGGAGGGAGGGGAAGGGGGGTGATGGGCATGGGGGAGGGCACTTGTGGGGATGAGCACTGGGTGTTATATGGAAACCAACTTGACAATAAACTATTAAAAAATAATTACAAAATAAAGACAATGGCTCTTGGAGAATAACTACAGGTTTTCATAAACTTTATAAGGTAATCCAATTACAGAGGCTGTTCTAGATACAGATCGTTTACTGGAGCAAATCAACATGTCTCTTCAAGTGTGACACACAGCTCTTTATCTAGCACATCTTTCCTCTCCATCCTGATTTGCAAGGACCTCTAGCAGTTTGTTTTCACCTGTCAGGAACCACAGTAATTCCTGTCCAGGTTCACCTGTCAGGAGCCTTCACTGCCTCGTCCCAAGGGAATATCAGGTCCCATGCTCTCTGACATAACCTAGTTCACAGAGGTCATGACTGTCAGCACATCCCACAAAATGTCACACTCGTCTTCATTGATGGCAACATTACTGATTGAACCTAATGAGCAGGTAGAAGCCAGTATTCTAGACAATTAATTCAGACGCATACATGCTGGAGGATAAGAAAGACCTACCTAATGAAAATTTGCAAGCCTGCCACCTTGGTGAGATTTCGGGACACCCAGTGATTTGGAATACAATGGAATGTCCCTATAAGTGAAAAATAGTTGCTATACTTCATGCTACATGGTAGATCTCTTTGGACTTCTGAAGCAAGCACACAGTGAGTGTGCTAATGTCACATTTATTAAGTAACCTATAAAGTTATCTGCTTTTAGAGAAAATCCCTTAAAGTGAAAGTAGTCTATGAAGGTTAGAGGAACCTACAAAGTGACTGATTTTGAAGGAAAAAGTAAGCACTTCATCACCTACTCTATAATACATCTTGTTAGTTCATCCTTGGGACTTACAAGAGTCTCCAGTAATCTACCTGTTTTAGGCAAATGGACATGTTTTATGGAGTATCTGTAAACCACAAGAGAGGAATCACAGTGTAGATCCAGAAAGGCTTATTGAAGAAGAAGAAGAGGAAGAAGAAGAAGAAGAAGAAGAAGAAGAAGAAGAAGAAGAAGAAGGAGAAGAAGAAGAAGAAGAAGGAGGGGAAG